>NC_067398.1:476947843-477247843 GCF_016432865.1 Antechinus flavipes | reverse complement strand
GGATGCCCATCAATTGGAGAATGGCTGGGTAAATTGTGGTATATGAATGTTATGGAATATTATTGTTCTGTAAGAAATGACCAGCAGGATGAATACAGAGAGGACTGGCGAGACTTACATGAACTGATGCTAAGTGAAATGAGCAGAACCAGGAGATCATTATACACTTCGACAACGATATTGTATGAGGACATATTTTGATGGAAGTGGATTTCTTTGACAAAGAGACCTGAGTTTCAATTGATAAATGACGGACAAAAGCAGCTACACCCAAAGAAAGAACACTGGGAAACGAATGTAAACTATCTGCATTTTTGTTTTTCTTCCCGGATTATTTATACCTTCTGAATCCAATTCTCCCTACGCAACAAGAGAACTGTTCGGTTCTGCAAACATATATTGTATCTAGGATATACTGCAACATATCCAACATATAAAGGACTGCTTGCCATCTAGGGGAGGGGGTGGAGGGAGGGAGGGGGAAAAAAATCGGAACAGAAACGAGTGTCAATATAATGTAATTATTAAATAAAAAATTAAAAAAAAAAAAAGAAAACTTGGGGTAGTATAGGATAATGGATGCCACTGTCCAAGAGGTTTTCAGCATGTGAGAGGTTTAAAGAAGGTTATGATGCCACAGAATAATTAAGTGATCAATAAAAGCCTTGAGCAAACAAGGAATTGGGGAGGTAGGAAGGCACAGATAGATTTTTTTTTTTAATTTTAATATCTTTTTATTGATAGAACGCATGTCAGGGTAATTTTTTACAGCATTATCCCTTGCATTCACTTCTGTTCTGATTTTTCCCCTCCCTCCCTCCACCCCTTCCCCCAGATGGCAAGCAGTCCTTTACATGTTGAATGGGTTGCAGTATATCCTAGATACAACATATGTGTGCAGAACCGAAGTTTTCTTGTTGCACAGGGAGAATTGAATTCAGAAGGTATAAATAACCCGGGAAGAAAAACAAAAATGCAAGCAGTTTATATTCATTTCCCAGTGTTCTTTCTCTGGGTGTAGCTGCTTCTGTCCATCTTTGATCAATTAAGGCTCTCTTTATCGAAGAGATCCACTTCCATCAGAATACATCCTCAAACAGTATCGTTGTTGAGGTATATAATGATCTCCTGGTTCTGCTCATTTCACTTAGCATCAGTTCATGTAAGTCTCACCAGTCCTCTCTGTATTCATCCTCCTGGTCATTCCTTACAGAACAATAATATTCCATAACATTCATATACCACAATTTACTCAACCATTCTCCAATTGATGGACATCCTTTCATTTTCCAGCTTCTAGCCACTACAAACAGGGCCGCCACAAACATTTTGGCACATACAGGTCCCTTTCCTTTCTTTAGTATCTCTTTGGGGTATAAGCCCAGTAGAAACACTACTGGATCAAAGGGTATGCACAGTTTGATAACTTTTTGAGCATAGTTCCAAATTGCTCTCCAGAATGGCTGGATGAGGCACAGATAGATTTAGCCAATCAAGAAGAATCTTGTGGTTTTGAGAAATCCACAAACTTAAGATAATAGCTGATCCAGCCCTAAACTGGTTGGGGGTCAATGATCTGACTTGATCAAATCACTATTGCCCCTATTTAATAGGCTAATCGAATATTAAACAACACACCTTTTAGGGGGTTTTCTGCCCTTTTCCAATATGTGATGTATGATAAGGGAGGGGTATCATGTTCATATATATTTAGGCAGAAACATGCAGTGAGTGCATCAGAAAGATTGTAACCCAGAAGGAATGGATCAATCCTTTCTCTGAAGGAGTAGCTGTGCCAAACTAGCAACTATAAATCTTCTCTCACTTCTGTGCTCAGGGCTCCCTGACTCCCTCTTCCCAAAGAAGAGTGTGCCTCCTTTCCTCCCCTACCCACTTCTACTCAGAAACATTAAGATGATTCCTTAAAATTCTTCTTTAATAAATTTTCCTCAAAATCTGATTTTCAGTTACAAGAGTATATTTCTAATAATTAGATTTCTGATGCTTTATGAGAATTGAATTGAAAATTAATCTGTTAAATCATAACAGGTTATCAGTTTTACTTTGTTTGAAAATAAAGGAAAAGGGAATGATCAAAAATTTCAAATAATAATTGAAAAAACATGATATTAAAAATTGAGCATAAAAGTTATCATGTGCTTAATTTATTTTCAACAAATTATAGCATATTTTAACTAAAAGGTAAAACTTCCCTAAAATTACATTAGAGCACATATTATTCTATACATACAAAGACATAGTTTGTCAATATATGTATATGTATATAGTTGTGTATATATATTTATGTATGGAAATGCACACACATATTACACATATGTGAGTTTATATTTTTCTTCAGAAGTTATTCCTTCTGGGTTACAATCTTTCTGATGCATTCACTGCATGTTTCTGCCTAAATATATATGAACATGGTACCCCTCCCTTATCATACATCACATGTTGGAAAAGGGCAGAAAACCCCCTAAAAGGTGTGTTGTTTAATATTCGATTAGCCTATTAAATAGGGGCAATAGTGATTTGATCAAGTCAGATCATTGACCCCCAACTAGTTTAGGGCTGGATCAGCTATTATCTTAAGTTTGTGGATTTCTCAAGTTAATTTTCTTTCAGTTAAATGAAAAATAGAGAGACATTCAATATATAGATTTTGTCTGTTTTATTACAATGTCCACATAAGTCTGTTTATCTCTTAAATTCAGTCAATCAATTGGTTGATTTACTCAAATTCAATGTAATTATTGATTTGAATGAAACATTATCAATCCAGGTAGTTACTTGATATAAGGTAAATCCCTTAAATCAAGTGTGTGTATACATACACACCCATAGGGATATTTGTCATAGTGGCATGTATACACATGCCAAACACACTGTATGTGTATATGAATATGTATATATATATGCATAAATATAACATATACTTTTTAGCAATTCTGTGAGCTTCAAGTTGATCAAGAGCAAATGAAGCATCCATAGTGACTGATGAATTTATTTTATTGTAGTTATTAAACATTTATTTGTGATTAGAAGACTTAAACTTTATTTATCAGTTCATTCACACAACAGACATATTATTGTGTAGAAAGAGGTAGGTCGTAAAAGAAATAAAATTATTAAGTTCAAAAGCATGTATTATTAAATGCCTAATATGTGTCAGAAATTGTTCTCAGTATAAATACAATGAAAAAAATCAATCATAAAAAGTTATAAAAGGACCTAAATTAAATATATACGGCATATATTAAAAGTACATAGAGATAAATATAAAGTGCATATAGTATAAATATGAAAAATAACAAAATTATTTTTAAAAATAGAATATGAGATATTTTGAGAAGAAGAGTACTTGCTATAAGCTACAATTTAGGAAAGGCTTCATGTGGAAGGTAATGCATGAACTGCATTTTGAAAGAACATAGGTATTTTTTGAGATGGAGATGAGGGAGGAACATATACACATACATGGGCATATATACACATGCATACATATATGCACACATAGCCATATGCATACACATACAGAATATGTATTTATATACAATTTCACATATGACTATACATGTTCATACAAGCACATTTGTGTAGGATATATGCATCTGTCACACATGGATATCCACATGTGCACATATATGCATGAATACAGATACAAATCTTTGTGAATTGCATTGTTATGTGTATGTTTGTGACTGTAGTCATGTATGTGATATATATTATATATCACAGACTTTGTGATAGCGTAAGTTATGTATTATATATCACGTGCATATTACTTGAATATGTGCTTTCTATGTCTATGCATGCTAGCATATTCAATTAGTTTTATATGTGCATATGTGATATATGGGCAGTACATAACGTCTATATCACATACATGCACACATATAACACACAAACATGTATCTACACATATGCATATGTCTTTATCTATCTATGGCATGTGCATCCACCAGTGAAAAGACACAGATAGGGGAGATGAAATGTCCTGTGTGAGGAATAGGGAGAAGGTCAGTTTGGAGCATAGCGAAGTGTGAGAAAGGGAATAATTCACAATAATCCTGGAAAGCAAGGTTAAGGAGCCAGGGATTTAAAAGTTAAGGGGAAGAATCCCAGTGTGATACTAAAGGCAGTAGAATGGTGGACAGGTTTATTAAATGGAGGAGTGTATGGTCAGGACTAAGCTTAAGGAATATCCCTTTAGCATCAGTGGAAAGGATGAACTGAAGTGGGGAGAGACTTGAGGCAGGAAGGGCTTTTAGGAGCCTTTGAAATAATCTAGGTGAGAAATGATGTTCTCTTTGCACATAATAGTATGTAATTCCACAAGAAGGTAATTGTATGAGTAAAGAGAAGGAACTAGATAGGAGAGATGTGGAAATAAAAAATGGAAAGATTTGGCAACAGATTAGATACAATGTATCATGATATGACATAATATTAGCATGCCATGTAACACATAACAGTTTATCATAACCTATAATGTGACATCATTATATAATAATAGGGAGTGATGCTGAGATTTCTTTGGTATAGAGGATTTCCAGATAAGAGTTTCTCCCATTGATGTAGATCAGTATCTCAGAGGCTTAGAAAGTTGCCTACAACACTGAAAGGTTACATCATTTATCCAACACCTCATAGCCATCGTGTCTCATATCTTCCTGACTTTAAGCCCAGTCCTTTGTCTCTATGTTATCTCTCAATAACCATTCACTTAAGTACCAAAAAATATCCTTTTAAAAATGGTTTAAGACAATGTTTGACCCTCACTGGACAAGGCAGTGATGTCTAGATCGGCATCCCCTAAAGGGAATTAGGAAAGGAATAAATATGTATGGATGGCTTTTTCCAATAATAGCAATATCCCAAAGGGCCCTGAGACTTGGTTCCTTTGCTCTATTACCAGTCATCCTATTTCCTGCATGGTTAATCTATTTCCAACTCCTTGCCTCCAATTTCCCAATGCTACTGCCAGGATTTTTCTTGTTAGTGAATTTTACTTTCTCTCTCTTTGTTTTCTCCCTGGAAAGAGCTGCTTGGTGTGACTCCAGGAAAACCTCCCTTTACCTAGAACATTGGAGATCTCTCATCATTGTTAACCCTACCACAATGGAGAGCATGAGTCTTGTTTTATACCCTGGAGTCCTGATTACTTTTCCCTCCTTTTTTTTCTTCTCCTATACTTTTTATGGAATTCTTATCACTAAGACAACCTTTTAACCTTCTTTCTTGTGACTACAAATTTCTTCCCACATTTTTCCTGTTGCCAGCCAGTCCAAAAGTTTCTCTAATTCTCTCTAACATCCCTTGGCTTCAAAACCCATCTCTTGGAATGTGGCTCTTCTGCTTCAGATTCTCCATGGCTCCATAAGGGTGACAGGATGTGGCTTTGAGAAATGTTTCTTCTCCCTTTCCTGGCCAGTTGTACAGATTTTCTTCTTCAAAACCCAACACACTTCATTTTACAAAGCTCCATCCTGTCAACACCTTAGAGACATCAAGAATTCTGAGCTATTGCCCTTGTCTGGGTCCTAGGATGAAACAAAAAGGAGAATAACATTTAATGGGTAATAGGTTTTGCTCTCTTCTAGAAAAATCACCATTTAAGAATTTTTACTGTTTATATAACAGATAAATTTAGATAAAAATAAAAATACAAATATACACAAGAATGCTCTATTTGAGATACTGTGGCAATACTGTAAAATGGTAAGAGAAGTGAAACTCAATATAATTATACATTAGAACAAAGGGTCTTATAAAATCATTCATTTACCAAGAATTAGGACCTCTAGAAAGCAGGAACTTTTTTTTTTTACTCCTTTCCCCCAGTACATGGCATAGTGCCACATACAATACAATGCACAATTTAATAATCAATAAACACAATCAATAATCTCCTTAGTCATAAAACAATGCCAGAAAGAAGAGCTAATACCAAACTTACATTTTAAAGTTTGTGTGTTTGTTTTAATTTCCAACATCAGATGTCTAGAAGTAACTTTCAGACTAGCTGATAGAACAATGAAGATTATAAATTTGAAAAAAAATTACACAATAGGAAGACAAAACCTGAGCTCCCTCTAGCATTTTGTGTTGCTATTGAGGGTCCAAACATCTTTCCAATCATCCAGAAGTGAAATGTTGATATTATCCTTGTTTCATCACTTTCACTTATCCTGCTTATTGCATAGTGTTATCTTTTTCTTTTTACCTTCACAGGACCCTTTCTATACATCCACTTTTCTTCCTTGCACAGCTGTCACTCTCCCTCAATTAAGGCCCTCATCAACTTCAATTTGAACTATGTCTTGTATTTGATCTCACAGTTTCCAGTCTGTCTCCACTCTAATCCATCATCCAATCAACTGCCTAAGTGATTTTCCTTAAGTGTGAGTCTAATAAACTCCTGTGTCTCTCTATTAACTACAGCTTCAAATACAAAATCTTATATTGGGCCTTAAAATTCTTCAACTTCATTATGTTTTCTCCTATTCATGCACTCATGATTCGGTCACACTGACTTAGTTGCTGTTCCTCACACAAAATACCCCATCTCTTTTCTCTGGGCCCTTGCATTCACAAATACTGAAACCAATATAATCTAGCCCTCTTTCTTTGTCTTGTTCAATTCTGAGCTTCTGGTTCACATTTAATATGCAGTATCTTTCTACAAGATTTCTACAATTCTGATAGACCATATTTATGGATTGCATGAATTAATTCAACAGCATATCATAACATGGGCAATGTTCATTCTGTTTTCCATTGTTTTTCTTTGTGTAGATAGACAAATCTGGGTTAACTGGGTAGAGCAATGCTCTACACATTTCAATATTTTAATAGATCTATCATACCATTAATTTGAGTATTCTTCTCCAATGGTTCAACTCATCCATAATCGACTGAGAGACTCAACCATGAATCGCAACAGTTTACCCAATGTCCTGAATCTTATCTTTTAGAGCTCTTGATATTACATGGGTATCTATGCAGCACACAAGTATCACATCACAGGAATCTCATCTAAATTCATGAGTATTTGCTCTCTTTTCTAAATTATATATTTCTTTGATTATAATAATAGTTATTATTCCATACTGTACAGGGGAATTGTTATTGTTATATTACATACACCAGGTCCATCTATTAATATGCTTTTTTTAGCTTTTTTGGACTTCCAGTTCTTGGCTACTTTTACCTGTCTTTATCCTTTCTTTTCTGACCAATATTAGAGACAAGAAATCCTAAAAAGGAACATTTTAATTTCATGAGTTACCTGTAAATAATTTTTATTTTAGGTTGATTGATTTGTTGTTGAGGACCAAAATGACATCACTATATTGGGGTTAAGATACAATGTGTCTGACTGGCTGATCAAACCAATATGATATCAGAAAGGTCTACTACAAGTTGGGTAACTAGTTGATTTGGAGAATTGAGATCAATCTCCCAGAAGGGGAAGATTTGCTTCATACTTTGCTTCTAAGAGAAGAAGAAAATCATTTATAGAAATTTATAGAAAATTGGCCTGCAGATAAGGAATTAAATTCATGTATTAGATCCTATCTAACATTCTTATAAGTGCTTGTATTTTGCACATGAGATGAATGGGGAGAATTAATCTAGCTGACCTAATAAAACATCTTTACCTTCCAAGGGGAATCTTATGACTCTAATGGGAGATTTGAGAGTTTGTTGTTATTTGTTAATAGGTTCCAATGACTCTTTTGTATCATATTTCTTTTGTCTGGAAGATAAAAAAAGGCTGTCCTTTTTTCCTATGGAAATGGGAACTCTACTCATATTTGGGGAAAGCAAAATATGAACCATATTTAGACTGTATTCAAATTTCCTAAGAGTCAAAGAGAGAAATATTTTCCCTACATACACTTTGGATCAACATACAAAATCAAACTGAGGCTATGTAAGGCAGATTCTTGAGGGCACCTTGTGCCACATCTTAAAGAGCTCATCTGAGGTATGAGGGATCATTATCCATTATTCTATGTAATTCCATTTTGAAGAGATCTATATATCTTTGCCTCGTTTTGATAATTAGGTTATTTAAAACAACAATAACATCATTTTTTGTTAAACTAACCTTTTTTTTTTAGATTAGGGCAAGTTAGGATAACTTGTCATAACTTCTATTGGATTGCTTTATACATTTTCAGGAAGCCATTAGAGAAAGTTTTAGCCAGCGTCTCAATTTAAGTTTCCCTGTGTAATTCAGGCACCTATTAGAAAAGGTATTATTAAATTTTTCTTTTGTTTGTTTCATAGATTCCTTTGGAAGTCTAGTGAAACCTATGGACCTCTACTCAATATTTTTAAACACATGAAATAACAGAAATGCATAGTATTACAAATGAAACCAATTATATTAGAAAACATCTATCAAAATAATAAAATAAAAAAAATCCATGGCCTCTAAATTAGTAGATAAAAGTTCATCCATGGGATCCTGGTTTCTCACCTGAAGGTGATAGTC
The DNA here is from genome assembly GCF_016432865.1 of Antechinus flavipes. Classification (NCBI taxonomy): domain Eukaryota; kingdom Metazoa; phylum Chordata; class Mammalia; order Dasyuromorphia; family Dasyuridae; genus Antechinus; species Antechinus flavipes. The sequence continues at coordinate 477,239,331 of NC_067398.1, read as the reverse complement.
TGACCTCTAATTGATCACAGGCTCTAAATTCCTTTTAGGAGAACTCAATAAGTTTCAGGAACTCATGTACAATTTTTTTTCCCTGAGGTAATTGAGGTTAAGTGACTTGCCCAGGGTCACACAGTTGGAAGTGTTAAGAATCTGAGACCATATTTGAACTCAGGTCCTCCTGACTGCAGGGCTGGTGCTCTATCCACTGCACCAGCTAGCTGCTCCTGATTACTTAGAATTTAACTTATTTTCTCAATTGGAAGCTTTTTTAACCTTTTTTTTTTCTTTATCCATTTTTTGGGGTTATCATTAGTTTTTGTTTTAACATTAATTTTATTTTTTTCCTAATTATTTCAAGTCAAGATAAACCCTTACAAGCAAGAAAACTGGGGATAATCTATGGATACTAGACAAAAGGTTATTTATTGAATTTGCTTAACTATGTATTGGAGAGGAGAATGGCTTGAGAATAATCTCTAAACCCATCAAATGTTAGAGGTCTAGACCCTTAAGATAGATAGTGCTCCACATATATTGTATCTAGGATAGCTATACTGTGACATATTTAACATGTATAGGACTGCTTGCCATCTGGGGGAGGGGGTGGAGAAAGGGAGGGGAAAAGTTGGAACAGAAGGGAGTGCAAGGAATAATGTTGTAAATATTACCCAGGCATGGGTTCTGTCAATAAAAAGTTATAATTATTAAAAAAAATAAAAAAATAAAAGTGGTCAAAGTAAAAAAAAACATTAAGGAGGAAAAAAAATGAGATAGTGCTCTTTGAAACAATTAATCTTCAGGTCCACTGCTGAAAGGATGAACAATTGTACTGTAAAGAATCTAAGAGTGAACCCCAAATATTATTTCTCAAAAATAAACAAAATAAATGGAGGGGGAGGCTTGTCCTCTAGTTTTCAGATTTTCTTGGGGAACATCATATCCCCTTTAGCTTTTACACCTTCATGACTTTATTAAGATACCTGATATTTCCTAGCTCTTTTTTCCTTAGAAGCCCTCAAATACATTGCCATATTTCCACCCAATTCCCACCTGCCAAGAAACCATGAATTCTACTATCGAAATGATTTCTATTTGCAATTTCTATTGCAATATTTGCAATATCATATGGTTTGAATTTGGCAGAAAGTTCCACTTTTATTAAGGTTTAAAAAGTAGATATCTGTATGACTTCACTTTTGATGCTATATAAAAAACATATTGTAAAAGGAGAGAAAAGGTGAAAGATAGGAGACTTCCAGAAAGCAAGATTGACATGTTAAGGACTCAGGGGTCATAAGTATAGAGCCTCAAATTTTGTCACAACTAATTTTTAAATTGCAGTGATGTTTAGAAACTTTAAACTTTGAAACTAGGTTAGCCCATCTTTTTTATTCTCTATTGGATTGCTATATTATCTATCATTAACCACCTAAGACAATGGGACAGTAGAAGTGGTTATCATTATTATTAATCTGATATTGAGAATAACTGTCAAAGAATATAGGTAGTTTCTGAACACCCAACAGAGTCCAAAACTGATAAGAGGGAGAAGTATGTAAAGATTGAAGTTAGCTTATGGAAGGTCTGAGTCAATGAAAGTCTTTATAAGCAGCTTCAGATTTATGTCTGTGTCTCAACAGTACATTTGCAAAACAATTTTCATAAAAGATGGGTCCTTAAAGAAGCAAAAATAACCAGGGATATCTCTTTCTCCACTTTTTGGTATTGATCTCTGCCTTCTCATTACTGACCTTTAGAATGTGACTGATTAAGTGACTAAAGTCATCCAGTAATATTTTACATTTACTTTTGTCAATTGGATGGAACAACCTCTCTGAAATCTATTGTTAAGCATTTCAGGTTTCTCTGTTACACAATAACTTGCCAAGGTAACCACTGACTACTAGTTTCATATACTAAACTAGTAAATCAGAGGAATGCTGTAGATAAAGTTTAATTAGTCTAGAGTAAAATGATAAAGTATCTCATTTTGTTCTTGGAGAAAAGACAGGTGTAAACTATTTTATAATATAATTACCTGTATTGGAAAATGACTGAATAGCTAAACTCAAAGACTAGTCATTAGTAGTTCGATTATAATTTGACAGAAGGCTTTCAGTGCAATGTCCCAAGAATCTTTGCTTGACTCTCTACTTTGAAAACATATGACTATGATATACTATATATATATGCATAATCTTATACTTGGATTTTTACTTGGATTAAAAAATTAGAATATATGGATGAGACAGGATATAAAAAAAGTTTGTGAAATATTAATGGCTTTGAGTAGACTGAAAGCCTGGTCAAATCTCATCTGGAACATTCAGTTTTGGATGTCTAAGTTAAGAATAGCTTTGGAAAGCTGGCCAGCATCCTAAGCAGTATAATAAGGATGGTAAATTCTTATCATAAGAAGATAGGCTGAAGAAACTGGAGAAGAAAAGAGTCAAAGAGGGATGTGATAGTAACCTTCAAGAATTTGGCTGTTAAATGATAGCAGGATTCAACTTGTTCTGTTTGTCCCCAAAGGGCAGAACCAGAAACAATGGGTGTAAATTGCAAAGAAGAATATTTAAGCTAGATTTTGGGGTTAGAGGGTGGAGACAAACAACTTTTTAATGATTAGAACAATTCCAGAGTATTTAGGCTACGTTGGGTAAAGCAGGGCCTGTATAACCTTTTGTTGAATAAATAGTAGAAAGGATTCCTTTCAGATACTGGGTTAAACTAGATGTCTTTGGAGGACTTTTCCAAATCTAGATGCTATGATTTTGACTATGAGTGGGCTGGATTATTTGGACATTATTAATAATAATAGCTAGAATTTACATTTAAGGTTTGAAAATGATTTATAGTCATTATTTCATCCTTGAAAGAATTGTAAGCAGATATGAACTCTGGTTTAACCAAAGGATTCAAAGTATGAATGAACATGTATGTTTGTAGTATGGCATGTCAGGTCAAGAGTCCATTTTACATGGATTCAAAGATAAAGACTTCTCAGAATAATGGGTTTGAATGAATAAAAAACAAAAACTGACAATCATAGATTAAAAAGAAACCAATTCTACTAATACATAGTTACTGGAATATTAAAAATATGTGGAACTCAGATTAAAAAAAAAGGGCTACCTCTTTGTTAACTTTTCTTATGATAATATCCCTTTTCTGGGATAGTGGTCTTTTACTTAGGAGGGGCAAGGTGGTAAGTAAAGGAAAATGGAAAGGAATATTAAAAAAAAAAACATATCTGGTATGGGGAAGCCCTGGAGGAAGGAGTGATGAATTTCAGGATAATAAAGAGGGAATAGGAGATTTCTGTGGGTGTTTTGGGTTTTGCTTTGAAGAGCTGAGGAGTTAGTACTGTTGGCTTTCTGGCTGTAAGGTGAGCCGCACCTGACATTCCACCTTGAAGCTCCCTCCTACCTTATTCTCCCCCCAAAGTGAGTTGTTGTAACATGCCGTCGACAGTTTGGATACTGTACTTGAATTCTAGTGTGGGCTGGCTCAGAGTTTGCACACCATTTCATCCTCCTCCCAAGTAATATTTTCTTTTTATGGAAGTTGAAATGTACCTAGGATTAAGGCAGGAAAATATTCTTGGGCATGTGGGCTCTGACCTTAGGCCACCTTGCTTTAAGGTCTGGTTCTGCCCCATCTTGCCATTGCATTTGGGAATAAAATTCCATCATATATAGTGAGCTACATTTGTCTCTGGGATTCCCCTCATAACCAGCATGGCATGTATTGTTGAGTTCCTACTTTTTTTCAACAACTCTGCCAGCTCTGAAAATGAGCCTTACCTAGACACCTTAGCTTTTCTTTGTACACTTGGAGAATCAAGATGAATAAATTTCTAAGTGTATAAAATGATGTCATAAGAGATATTTTGACCATTTTTCATCCCTGCTAAGTACAATATAAAAGCATATGGATTTATATGACAATAGGATGCATTTACATTAAACAATAAGAAGAATTTACTGGTTCTAACTATTATTGAATACTGTAATAGCTGCTTCTTTTCTCTTCTTCTTCTTCTTCTTCTTCTTCTTCTTCTTTTTCTTCTTCTTCTTCTCCTTCTCCTTCTCTCTCTCTCTCTCTCTCTCTCTCTCTCTCTCTCTCTCTCTCTCTCTCTCTCTCTCTCTCTTTCCCTCTCCCTCTCTCTCTCCTTCTCCCTCTTTTTCTCTCCTTAAGAATTGTATATATTTACATGTACATTTATACATGGTACTATTTATGTATAGTATTATTTTCAAATGGTAATAAGCTCAATAACCTTTCTAAGCTTCTTGACTATATTGTTGTATTCTTATTTTAAGATTAAGGAAAGTGAAAATCAGAGAAATAAAACACTGTCTTTTTTTTACCTCACAATAATACCAGAAAAATATATTTTCTAGGATTCTTTATGTAATTGTTCAAAAATGACCACATATTTTTATGCTTTTTATTGCTTAGTTGGGACACTTATTAATATAGGGTGAAGGGAAAGATTAAAACTAGATTTAAGTATCTATATAATAATTTGTTTCCTAAATCCAAACTCAAAACTGCCCTAGTCCTTTGAATTTTTCATGTGGGATTGTGTGTTTGTTTATATGCGTGTATGTGTGTGTGTGTGTGTGTGTGTGTTTGTGCATATTTAATGTTTATGTTTGGAGGGCTATCCAGATTACTTCATTTCTGAAGTTTATTTTGATTGAACCCATAAATTGCTCATATATAAGGGCATCTACATATCTGAGTAAAGAATGGGGTTCTGGATACTAAGTAATCATAGCTCTATTTGACTTTTCACTTAACCCCTTTCTGCATCAGTCACTGTTTCAGGCTAGCATAGCCCATACTTGGCATGAAAGATAGTACCACTATACATAGGTAGATCAAACTCATATGTTAGTAATAGTCTGCAGCTCTCCTTTTGTGAGGCATCCACAATTTTTGGTGATTAGTTCCAATGGTCTTAGATTTTATAGACAATATGCTTTAAGGAACTTTTTGACTTTAGAAAATGTGTTAAAATTTTATTTGAAAGTATTTTAGAGATCAAAGTTGGATTGACACTTTCATGTATTGTAAGGTTCTGAGGCTATTAGAAGAAAAAAGCCATGTTATTCACAAAAATCAGGTAAACATAAGCAGCATGTCAAGAATGATGAAGTGTTCTTGTACATAAAATATATTCCTTGCTTTTCTGAGCCACCACATTTTCTGATTTAGAAACCGTTAAAAAAAAGACTATAACATTTTGACATTGACTAATAAAACAATTTGATTCTTTTAGTTCTAAGTAAGACAAAATATGCCAAGAAATGATAACTATCTGTAGCAAAAGACACAAAAGGAAAGAATAGACATTTGTTTTAACCAAAAGTTACGCAAATCAAAAAGGAGTGATGTCCAGCAGACAGGCATGCTAAGTCTTGTTGTAGATGGGACAAGAAACAAGTCCTATATTGAATTGATGCAGCATCCATACTTTAAAAATTTTAGTAAAGTGATTTTTTTCCTTCAAATTTCATTTTATGGAAGAAGTTCTAGAAGCAGTGGTAATGAGATGATTGTACAAAGTAGGTTTTAATCATGTAAATGAAGTTATAGAGTTTGAAGCACATTGTTGGCTATTTACCTGGTATTCTAAACAATTTTTTTTCCCCAAGAATATTTAGCATTCCCTACATAGGTGTTAAGGGACAGGTGAGTTCTCCAAGAGCCTCCACAGCTGTGGATCATAGCATCTGAAGGAGTTATAGGGCAGCCTTTGCTGACACAGGTGTTGCAGACTAGGAATGAGATAAATTGGAGGCAGAGGGAAGAGGAGAGAGGTCAGACAACGCAAGGGCCTCTCAGTTGGAGAAGTAAGAGATCAGCAACTGCCTCTCAGTCTCCTTATATCATCTTCTCCCAAAAGGAGATCCATTCTGGATTGGACCTCCAGCAGCCACTATCAGGTATCTCCTGTGTATTCCAACAGCTCTCTCTTGTATTCCAACAGATGGGGATCTTATTTTTGAGCTAAACAAAGAAGATTGGGGTAAAGGTGCTAAAAATTCTCATAGCAGACTTTCAGTTTCTGAAGTGAGTTTCTTAATCTTGGTTCATGAATCTATTTTTAAAAATGGGAATGGGGATTTCAGTTGATTTTTAGGTTTACAAACCTTATTTGTATTATGTGATTTATTTTTCTCTTTTTCTGGAAGAGAGAAACATATGTCCTTTAAAATAAGAGCAGAGGAAAACTTTCCCTGTTTTTATTTCAGTTAAGTTCAAATAACTTTAAAATATTTAAACCCTATTATGTGCTTAGAGTTGTGCTAGAGGCAACGGGACATAGAGAATTCAATTAAACTAATTTTTAATCAAGTACCTACTATTCACAAGGCTATCTAGAAGAGTAAAACAAAGTTCCTGTCTACAAAAAGCCTACAATCTGGTGGGGAGAGTAAGATGGAAGAAGAGTTACACTGATAGACAAATATATTGTAAGATAGGCCTTAAGTGTTCTAAGAAAGAACCAAAGGGGGAAAACATTTCTATTGGAAATTGAATGGGAAAAACAAACAAACATAAAATATCATAAATATGTCATGGCCCTTGCTTTCAAAGAATTCACATTTGTGGAGGTGGAACCAAGATGACAGAGTAAAAGCAGGAATTTGCCTAATCTCTCCTTCAAACTTCTCCAAATTTCTTTAAATAACAACTCTAAACAAATATTAGAGCATCAGAACACCCCAAAGGACCGGGGAGAACATTTTCCAGATGAAGGCAACTTAGAAGTTCAGCAGAAAATGTGGTAGTCCAGTGTGTAGCCCAGGACCCTGGCCTAGCCACGGCCAGGCCCAACCTCGACCTCTGATTCAGTGATGTGATACTTGTGACTTCCAGACCTCTCAACTCTAAGACAACAAACAGGAGCAGGAATGTCAGCAGAAAAAAAGTCTTTGGAATCTGGGAAGCCAGAGTGCAGTCCCAGCACAGGCCTGGCCCTAACCCCAGCTCCAGCTGTGATCCCAGAATCAGTGCAGCCCAGGTCAGAGATCAGGGGAACCCTACCTAGGGCTAGCATATTAGATCTTAAAACTAAAAAGTGCAGGGGCATACCTAAACTCCAGAGCAGAAAAAGAGGGCTTGCGGTCATATTCCTAGAAGGATTTCTGAAAACAGCTGGACAAAATCCCTCAAACTTGGGACGTTGCACTCTCCACCCTGAAAACAGAGCCCTACCTTACCCGAGATTTAAAAGCAGAGAAATAGGCTAGGAAAATGAGCAGAAAACAGAAAAACAAAGTTTTGAAAATTATTATGGGCACAAGGAGGATCAAACCACACATTCTGAAGATGATAACAAAGTCAAAAGTCCTACATACAAAGTCAAAAGTCCTACATCCAAAGTCTCCAATGGGTCAGGCCATGGAAGAGCTCAAAAGGGACTTTGAAAATCAAGGAAGAGAGATAGGGAAAAATTAGGGAAAGAATTGAGAGAGATGCAAAAGGAAATACAAAAAGCTAATGAGGAGAAGAATGCCTTAAAAAGCAAAACTGGCCAATTAAAAAAGGAAAATAATTCCTTAAATTTCCTGAGGAAAACAATGCCTTAAAAATTAGAATTGATCAAATGGAAGCTAATGATTTTATGAGAAATCAAAATACAATAAAACAAACCCAAAAAATGAAAAAAATAGGAAAAATATGAAATATCTCATTGGAAAAATAACTGACTTGGAAAATAGATTTAAAATTTATTTATTTAAATATTATTTAATTTTATTTAAAAATTATTGGTTTAACCTGAAAGTAATGATCAAAAAAAAAGAGAGTGCAGACATCATCTTTCAAGAAATTATCAAGGAAACTGTCCTGATAGTCTAGCACCAGAGGGTGAAATAGAAATTGATGGGATCCATTGATCACTGCCTAAAACAGATCTCAAAATAAAAACTCCCAGGAATATTATAACCTATTTCTTGAGCTGCTAGGTCAAGAAGAAAATATTACAACTATCCAAAAAAACAATTCAAATCCTGTGACAGTTAAAAGGAATATATATATATATATATATATATATATATATATATATATAGACACAGGGCACAGATATGACTTGAATACAAAGGGATAATATTTTTTTTAAATGATGAAATTGACTAGTGAGAGAGGAATATACGGAGAGAAAGGAGAAGTAGAATGGAGTAAATTATCTGCCAGAAAAAAGAAACAAGAAAAAGTTTTTACAGTGGAGGGGAAGAATGGGAGGAAAGGGGAGTAAGTGAACCTTACTCTCATGAGAATTGTCTCATATATGAAATATATTAAATACTTACTCAATAGGAGTATAGATATCTACTTATCTTGCAGGAAAATAGGAGGGGGGTTAAATATGGGAAAGGGCATATTGGAGGAACTAGTGGTCAGTAGCAAAACACTTTTGAGGAGAGAGAGTGTTAAATGAGAGAGAATAAATGGGGGAAAATGCAATTAGCGATAGTAATTTTAAAAAAATTGAAGCAAGTTTCTCTGATGAAATATTATTGTTCTCTGGGAAATGATAAATAGAAGGCTCTCAGGGAAAAAAACCTGAAAGTCCTTTATGAACAAAATGATATAGACTATATACAAAGTAATATCAAAATTCTAGGATGACCAGCTGTAAAGTATTTTGTTATTTTTAGTAGTAGAGTCAATTACAACTACTCTGATGAACCTCTTATGAAAAATCATATCCAGATCCAGAGAAGAAACTGAGTCTGAATACAAATCGAAGCATTCTCCATTTCTCTATTTCTCTATTTTTAACTTAATTTTTATTGAGAGCTTTTGTTTCCATTAGCATGAGAGACCTATGTTTTCTTTCACAACTTGACTTTTACAGAAATGTTTTACATAATTTCAAGGGTGGTTTCTTAAATGTAGGTGGGTGTAAGGGAGAGAATCTAGAACTCAAAAATCTTTAAAAGAAACTTTTAAAAAAATTGAAAAAGTACACTTTTGCCGGAAAGACAAAATTTACATTCATGAAAAAAAAAAGAGGAATTGTTTAAGATAATTTAGATTAGGTATAGACAAAGTGAAAATTCCTTTAACTCCTGTCTAATGAAAAGGAAGGGAGGGAGCCTCTGGAAAGTTGAGTTTTGTTATTTTATAATAGTCTAAATTTTATCTTATGTCAGATAAGTAGGTTTAGTAGTATTTTTCTGAGGCAGGGTTTCCTATTGCTCATTAACTTTGCCCTGCTTCTTTTAGCCCTAAATTTTAGTTTAAACTGTTTACTTCCTTGACTTACTCAGGTCACTGCTAGTTGACTATGTATTTTTTGCTGTTTTTTTCTACATTCAGCATATTCCTTGTATTGACATGTCCCATGCAAGTGTATACTTTCTGAAAATAATAATTATCCAATAAACTAGGATAAGGTAAACATATATATACATTTTATACCAATTGCACCAACTCAACCAATAATTTTGCAAACATGTAGGTAGAACATGATACAGTGGCAGGTAAAGCAGTCAATGAAAGCTGGCCAAGACACTGATTTTTAAAGACAAAGGCTTCATCCATTCTCCCCAGGATAGTCTGCAGGGAATTTCTCTCTGGTTGACCTCTTACCCTTGTTTGCTATTACATCCTAAGTTTAATACTGTGTTATCTACATTTAGAACCCATCTTACCTCTAGTTGAACTCAATCATATAATTCTATAAAATATGAAGTGTATATAGAGATTCATTTCTGTGTAAGGTGTTTGCCTTAAGAAGCTGAGTCTTATTTATACTCACAGGTAAGGGCAGAAAAAATTCATAAATATATATTTCTTGCATTAAAAAATCTTTTTTGGGGGGCATAATTGGTGAGTTGTATCATATTCTTTGGGACTTCATTTGGAGTTTTCTTATCAAAGATAGTAGAATGGTTTCTCATTTCATTCTCCAACTCATTTTATGGATGAAGAAACTGAGGCAAATATGCTTAAATGATTTCTCTAGGGTCACACAGCTACTGAAGTTCTGTAGTTACATTTGAATTTAGTTCTTCTAAATCCAGCTTTGGCATTTTATTCACTACCTAACTGTCTATTAAAAACCTTGAAAATTAGATTATTCACCCCTTCCCTCTTCATCTCAATCACACTTCTTGAGTAGTTTGAGTAAATAAATTCATGGTAAAGAAAAATATTTTTAAAACATTGAGGTCTGAGAAATATTGCTTCAATTTTCAAGGACTCAGTTTCTTGCAAAATGAGGATGAGATGATTTTTCAGATACTTTCTAGATTTTACTTTTTGTAAGTTTTCCTTGAGGTTGAAGAATTTTACAATGATTGAAAGAAAATGTGTGTGTGTATGTGTGTAAAACACTGTGTTAGAATGTGTGATATGACTAGTTTTGAAGAACAATCACAGACTAAAAGGGAAGGGACTACATAAATTATTTCCTTAAAGTAACTTGATTCTTTTTCTTATATCATGGCCAAGTCTAAGATCCGTATGTAAGTAAATCACAACTGAGAGAATGTTTATTAAAAACTCATACCTTTGATGCAGAATTCTAATGTACTTATTTTAGAAAATTGCTTTTTATAGCTGCTTTGCTAAATTTTTTTGTTATCTTAAAAAAAAAAACTTTCTGACATTTTATTATTATTGACTTTCAGATATAACAGGAAAGCTACAATCAAGCCAGAATAAGTTTCAAATTTCACGGATGAGCATTTTGACAAACTCAATTTCATGAGAATCACTGGCAATATAGAAAGCAGTCTAAAACAAACTAAATGATCAAGTTGTGCCCGACTCTTTGAACAAGTTAGAATCAGAGCTAGAATTGGATGATTTAAATCCTAGGCTCATTCTACTAACTTACATTTATTTCTCTGGGCTTATTCAATTTGAAACCCATGTCCCTATTGACTTTGCAAATATACTAGTCACTTGAACTGTTGGACCTGAAAGGCAATCTTATAATTGTGAAAACTTCCCTATAATACTTGAAACTGGCATGACAGTCTATTCAACATACTCACTTTAAACCAATTAGTTAAGACCTTCCCAATATAATGGTACTATTACAAATATTTCATGTCAATGGATTGGAAAAATGAAAAGTATGGTAATGTTTTGCCCTACTTGCAAAAATGGTAATTAAAATTATTTATGGGTTATGGCTGATACATTCAAAAGCATACTTCATATTAAAAAAACAACAACTTGTGAACACTGATAATGCTATTTTTTGTTGTTGTTGTTGTATTCATATCCACTCTATGAAGATCTCTAGTAGTTTCTAAAACTGTTCAAGTTTTCAATCCAAACTTCAATGATGCTAGAATGTCATTGGTCATCATCCAGCCAGATTTAGTGCTATTAATGTTAGAGACTTTCTTAGCCATTTTAATATACAGACCTTTGTAAGATTAGGACTTAAAGGTAATTGATCCAAGGTTACTTGTTCTAATTCTACTATAACTTAATATTTATTTCTTATAAACTAGACATGTACCACTTTCACCTTGAATTATTATTGCATGACTCAAAAGGGTATTGACTAATTTGATATCATTTAATTGGGTTAGTTAAAAGATAAGATAAACTAGTATTAGCTAATTAAAATTAATATGGATTCTTTGTTGACACTGGAAATTATTGTTGTTTTTCTTCCTTCTTGAGTAGTGAAAGATCCAGATGGATTTCTTCATGTATAATTGGTTTTAATTCCTTAAAGCAGATAGGTCTCCCACAGTCAAAATTCATGTATTAAATGGGGAAAGAGAGAGGTGTTAAAACTATTTTTTAACAGAAGTTTGTGTCCAGGGTAGGATATTATTTAAATTAATGAAGACATTAAAATTCTAAAATTTCTTTCCACTCTGCTAGCCAATGCCAAATGTAATATTTATGGTTCACTGTTTCCTTTCTTCTAGCCCTTATCTAATTCAAGAGTCCACAAAATTTTTACTTTACTTTATGAACTTTATGATAATGAAGAATCTTAAGTACAATTGGATTTTGAACTCATGGTTTCAAAAGGACGCAAATTTGGGACATCTGAAGACTACTTGAAGGAAATCACATGCTTAGCTTGAAGAAAAAAAAAGATTAATAGAAGATAAGCTCACTATTTTCAATTCTTAAAGGGTGTCTGTCACAAGGAGATCATAAAGCCAACTCATATTGTCTTATGAAAGTATTTTATTAAAATTTTAGTATGATCATTTACACTTCACAAATCACCAAATGTTACAAATAAGGCTTAATTTTTTTTGTTATTTTTGTTGTCATTTTGACTATCTAGATTTTAAAAAGTGATGGGAAAAGTGTTAATAATGCAGGTTAAGTCTATCAGAGTATTGAAGAAACATTTTTTTTTCCCTCAGAGTTAATTGTTGAACATTTACTTCTAAAGAGGGATTACATTTATTCAATTTGTTCTCAGAGGACAGAGCTAAAAGTAAGAGATAGATATTATAGGGAAACATCTCAATTTTATGCAACAAAATATTTCTAAGTAAAGCAAAATATCTTGCTGGAATCTATAGGAGGCTCTTTGTCTATAAGTTTAAGACTGTTAATAGAGGCAACTTGGAGTTAGCTTAATTAATAGTACAGTGCATAATATAGTATGGATCTGGCCCTAAGTCAGAAAGGCAGAAAGAATTGAATTTAAAATTCTCCCTAAGACACTTACTAGTTGTGTGACACTGGATCAGCTAGTCAACTTCTATCTGCCTCAGGTTTTCTTAAATGTAAAATGGGAATAACATAACAGGAGCACTTGTTTCCCAGGTTTATTGTGATGATAAACTGAGATTATATTTGTTTTTATTAAAGCTTTTCATTTTTCAAAACATATGCATGGATAATTCTGGAACACGTTGTTCCAATCCCCCCCCCCCACACACACACTTCTCACCCTCTTCCCCTAGATGGCAATTAGTCTAATATATGTTAAACATGGTAGACATAAGTATTATCATTATTATCTTCATTATTTCAGATGAGGAAACTGAGGCATACAGAAATTAAATGACTTACTCAGGGTGACAAAGCTAGTAAATGTTTGAGGTAGAATTTGAATTCAAGTGCTTCTGATTCCATAGACTCTAGCCATGGTGGCAGTTTTTTTTTTTTTTTTTAAAGGAGGGGAAGGTATTTAATTGAATACATTACAAAGACTATTCTGAGAAGTGGTTCATTGGGTTCACCAGACTACTAAAGAAAACAACACAAGAAGATGAAGAACCCTTAATCTAGATGTACCTTGACATAGGTGAAGTCATGAAGACTTGAGTTTGAATCCCTTATCAGATGCTTTCTTGTTCTTAGATGGTAATTGGGCAAATTCTTTAACCTCCATCTTTGTTTCAAGATCTTCATGAATGAAATTTATATAATAATGACATCTAATTGCTGGAATATATGAGAGAATAAAAATTACAAATCTGTATATCTCAGCTATTTTCTATTTATCTTAAAAATACTCATTAAACAAGCATCAAATGTTTTTGTTTTTTCCCCAAATCATATCCTGATTCTGTATAATGCATCAGTCCCAAGTTCTCTGTAGACTTCTTTTTAAAAGCCTAATCATTAGTTTGAAAGTTTTCTAGTTTTGAAGGGAAAACTTGGTGACTGAGAGAATTATAGTAGCAACTAAATGTATTTTATCTTTGAGTGACTATTATAGATTTGCTGACCTACTCTTTAGAAATTTTGTCTTAGAAGAATTTTTAAAAAAGATAAGCAAAATTTTTCTTTGCCTCAAATCTAACAGGCAAATGACATTTGGGGCCTTTTCAACAGAGACACATTGTCTGAATGTGAAGAACTTAGGAATGACACCTATTGCCAGAGAATAGTTTCTAGTTTCTAGAGGGGGATTTCCAGCTCAGAAAAATTTAATTCTTTTAATTCCCTCCCTCCCCCAGGGTGATTTTGTGGTTTTTTTTAGAGCCAATAACTGTGTTAGATGATAACTCTAGCTTCACCCAATTGTTTGCACTCAGCTCTTCATATGAATTCCCATAAGACCCCATAAGCTCTCTTTTTTCCCTGTGTCACTACATGAATGGCTACTTGCTCCCCAACAGAGCCTGCTTACTAATCCAGCCACATGTGAGGCATGCTCCATCCCTGCTCTGTACCTATTTTGTACCCTCATATGGATCACCTTAGGGCCATGTTTTTGTTCTTTGTTTAGTACATCATTCCTATTGTGTAATGTCATGGATACTGATGATGTCACATAAATATTGAGTAATAATTTAGATACTGGAACAGGACATTCATTTAGATATAGGAAAAGACATTAGTGAAATATATTAAAAAGGGAAAAATACAAGGAAATAGATTTACTTGCTCAATATATGAAAACAGAGAATGTATGAAAGCATAACTATATGTATGTGCATATATATATGCTTTTTCTCTTCCTCTTGGTAGTCTTGAGGATTACAGAAATTCCTTTTTTATTATTATAGCTTTTTATTGGCAAAACACATGCATGGATAATTTTTCAACATTGATCCTTGCAAACACTTCTATTCCAACTTTTCCTCTCCTTCCCTCCACCTACTCTCCTAGATGTCAGGCAGTCCCATATATGTTAAATATGTTAAAGTATATGTTAAATGCTATATATGTGTACATATTTATACAGTTCTCTTGTTGCACAAGAAAAATCAAATTTAGAAAGGTAAAAATAACCTTGGAAGAAAAAGAAAAATGCAAGCAAACAACAGAAAGAGTTCAAATGCTACATTGTGGTCTATACTCATTTCTCAGTGTTTTTACTCTGGGTGTAGCTAGTTGTTCATCACTGATCAATTGACACTGAATTGGCTCCTCTCATTGCTGAAGATAGCCACTTCCATCAGAATTGATCCTCATATAGTATTATTATTGAAGTGTATAATGATCTATTGGTTCTGCTCATTTCACTTAGCAACAGTTCATGTAAGTCTGTCCAAGCCTCTCTTTATTCATCCTGCTGGTTATTTCTTACAGAACAATAATACTCCGTAACATTTATATAACATAATTTATTTAGCCATTCTCCAATTGATGGGAATACATTCAGTTTCCAGTTTCTAGCCACTATGAAAAGGACTGCCACAAACATTTTTGCACATACAGGCCCCTTTCCATCTTTCCATTCTTTAAGATCTCTTTGGGATATAAGCCCAGTAGTAACACTGCTGGATCAAAGGGTATGCACAGTTTGAAAACTTTTTGGGCATAATTCCAAGTTGCTCTCCAGAATGGTTAGATTCATTCACAACTCCACCAAAAATGCATTGGTGTCCCAGTTTTCCCATGTTCCCTCCAACATTCATCATTATCTTTTCCTGTCATCTTTGCCAATCTGATAGGTGTGTAGTGGTATCTCAGAGTTGTCTTAATTTGCATTTCTCTGATCAATAATGATTTGGAGCATATTTTCATATGAATCGAAATAGTTTCAATTTCATCATCTGAAAAATTGTCCATATTCTTTAACCATTTATCAATTGGAGAATGGCTCGAACCATTATAAATTTGAGTCAATTCTCTATTCTAATTTCCAATTTTCCCAGCAGTTTTTGTCAAATAATGAATTCTTATAATAAAAAAATTACTGTAGACAAAATAAAATTCTGGGGGTCTAACAGCCAAGACAAACCCAAAGACTATATGAATATAATTATAAAATGCTTCTCACACAAATAAAATCAGATCTAAACAAAAAAAATAGTTTTTTATTTTCAAAATATATGCAAAGATAATTTTCAACACTTACTCTTTTTTTTTTTTTTTTTTGCTGAGCTAGTTGGGATTAAGTGACTTGCCCAGGGTCACACAGCTAGGAAGTGTTAAGTGTCTGAGGTCAGATTTGAACTCAAGTCCTCCTGACTTCAGGGCTGGTGCTCTATCCACTGCGCCACCTAGTTGCCCCTCGACACTTACTCTTACAAAACCATGTGTTCCATTTTTTTCTCCCTTCTTTCTCCCCACCCCCTCTGCCAGACAGCATGTAGTTCAATATATGTTAAACATGTACAATTCTTCCATATGTATTTTCACATTGATCATGGTGCACAAGTAAAATCAGATCAAAAAGAAAAAAATAAGGAAGAAAACAAAAAGGAAACAACAAAAAAGGTGAAAATACCATGTTGTGATCCACATTCAGTCCTCACAGTCCTCTCCCCAGATCCAAATGGCTCTCTCCATCACAAGTCTATTGGAATTGGCCTGAATCACCTCAATCAACCTCGATGTTGAGAAGAGCAAGGACCATCAGAGTTGATAATCACATAATCTTGTTGTTGCTATTATAATGTTCTCTTGGTTTTACTTAACTCACTTAGCATCAGTTCATGTAAATCTATTCAGGTCTTTTTGAAATCATTCTGCTGATCATTTCTTATAGCACAGTAATATTTCATAACATTCAAATATTGTAACTTGTTCAGCCATTTCCCCACTTGATGGGCATCCTCTCAGTTTCCAGTTTCTTGCCACTACAAAAACATTTTTGTACTTGTTAAGCTAATTAAAGATCTGCTTATCATACATGGATATTGTCATTATTAATGGGTAGTGAAAATAGAACATTTGATGTGTAGGCAGAAAAACCTGACTTCCTTGCTGCTTTGGATGCTTATTAGTGCTGTGAACTTTAGCAAATTGCTTAGCATCTCTATATCTCAAACTAGCTCTTTTTGATAATCTCTGATAGATCTAACCACTATGCCTAAGTTGCCTTTTGACACACAATTTGTGGGCCTCTTTTTCGATTGGTGAGGTCTTCCTGGAATTTCTATTTTGGGAGAAGTGTCCAGAACAAACAACTTTCTTTTTCTTTCTGAGGTACGTACCATACCCCAAGCTTTCATGTGTCATCTTCCCATGTAAATTCCTCTTGGAATTTGTATTGCCAGATTGCTATTTACATTCAATCTTAGTCAATTGTCATTGTTTGGGTCCAAATTGACAAGAATTGAATGTAAATAGCAATCATTTCTACTTTGATCAGAAACTCTAAGGGTCTTTCCTTCTCAGATTTATTTATGTATTTAATTGTTGTTGTTGTTGTTGTTGTTTGTACTAGGTGAAAGAGATCTTTTGCCTCATTTGTTATCTAGCCTTAATCATTGAATGGGTGCAGCCTCAATCAAACTGAGACCTGTTGAATAACTTAGCTTAAAAAGGTCAAAGTCTCCCATTGCATCCAGGGCCTTCTCCAGTCACCTTGATTTATATCTTGCCACTGGAATGAGATGGCTTTGGAAGGGAAAGTGAGACAAGTGACCTTGTATAGTTCTCCCTCACTTAAATCCAATTCCTTGGTATATCATGGCATCATTTCTCTGATGTCATGGTCTTCCTCAAGAGCAAAGGACAAACAATATCCCCAGAATATAGCACTGTGTTTGATATATATTTAGGGCTTAATAAATACTTGTTGGCTGACTGTCTTAGTTTCTTTGCATCTCTGTTTTCTCATATATAAAGGTAAGAGATTGGATTAAATGGACTCTATATTTCCTGTCGGTTCTAAAACTATGAGTCTCATAAAATTGTACATATTAAATTGTTAGACCTTTTGATTCAATTCAGGCTAGTTGGGGAAATAGACAAAAATTACAAAAAGAAATAAAAGGAAAAAAAAGAAAGAAAGAAATAAGGAAAGACTATACCTGTTCTGAAAGGAGCTTACCTTTGTGTGGAAAGGTGAAGAACTTACAGATAAAGCACATATTGATCAGAGACTGTTAACTAAAGTAGATCAGGCCTATAGGCGCCAGTCGCATGATTTTAGATGAGACCTGGACTGCATTCCTGTTGGAATCCTTACTAACTGCTAACTAATTAGAGTTGATCTAATCTTAAGATGTTTTGGGCAGAACCTGAAACAAGGTACTAAGTAGAACTAATTAATACAAGGCTTGTGTTCACACCTTTACTCATTGAAGTTCAATGAGTTCACACCTCCCTTGAAGCTCGTTGGGCCAGAGAGCACTATGGGAGAAAACCCATAATCCCTCTCTCTCGTATCCCACAATTCCTCCCTCTTGGATAAAAGAAACAGACAGAAGCTCTCGGTCAGATTTCAGTAGAGTTACGCCAGAAGCCCTCTCTCCGAGGCAAGGCAGAATATTTTCCACTTGGCTGGCTGGTGGCAGAAGTGTTCGCTGGAGAGAGGAAGACGCTACAAGTCGAGATTTCACCGGAATGACATGAAGACTGGAGCTGGGGAGGCTGAAGAAAGCAGAATCAGAGGCTGAAGGACCAGACCTTTGGATTTAAAGACATTTGGAGAGAGCTCTTGGAACCAAGCAGAGAGATAGGCCTCTAAGCTAACCGGGCTATATTGGGATAATAAAAGATCTGAACTTTTATCACCTGGCTGCGTTTTGAGAAGAAAAAGCTCACAACATTTTGGCGCCCAACGTGGGCTGGCTGATCGTGCTAGACTCGAGAGAAACGACTCTGCTGCAGAGAACACTTTTGACGGACTTCAGTGGAGCTACGCCAGAAGCCCTCTCTCCGCGGCAAATTGGTGCTTGGGCCCCCCAGAAGGAGATAAGAGAGATCTTCCATCTCTGTTGGAGGCAGAAGAAGGCAGAGGCAGAGGCTGAAGGACAGAACCTTTGGATTTGGAGACATCCGAAGGGCTCTAAGCCTCTAAACCGGCTGTCCTCTGAGAACAAACTCCAACATTTGAACTCTAACACAATCTTATCATCTGCAAAAAGGGATAATTGTATTTCCTCATTGTTATTCTTATTTCTTCAATTTATTTTTCCTCTCATTTCTATAATTAGCATTACTAGTATAATACTTAATAATAATGATTGAAATGCACATCTTTACTTAGTCCCTGATCTTATTGGAATGGTTTCTAGTTTACCCCCATTTCATAAAAAAAGCTCCATTTATTCCTATGAGTTTTTAAATTTTTTAAAAAGTAGGAATAGATGTTGTCTTTTGTAAAAAATCTTTTTTCTGCATCTATTGAAATAATCATCTTTTTTGTTGTTTTTGTTATTGCTACCCAGGCGACATAAATATAATATCTGATTCAGCCTATTCAGTAGGTGTGGTACAAAGAATTGCCACAGCCCAAATAAAATTTGCAGCTTCTAATATATATCAGCTCTTTAAGGAACTTCAAGAGCAAGTGAGAAAGCATCCAGGAAAGATTTATATCCTGCATGTCCATTCACATAGTGGACTTCCAGGTCCTATTTTTGATGGAAATTCAAAGGCAGATAGCCTTTTAACTATGTTGGCCAGTACGCCTTTATTTCAGGAGGCCCAGGAATCCCATTCTAAATACCATCAGGCTGCTCGAGCTTTGCGTTTACAGTTTGGGATTACAAAAGAAGAAGCTAGGAGCATAGTGAAAAGCTGTACAGCTTGCCTTCCCTTCCACGCTCCTACACTGCCTCCAGGGAAGAACCCTCGTGGTTTGAGACCCAATGAAATCTGGCAAATGGATGTGACTCATTATAAATCTTTTGGTCGTCTGTCTTTTATCCACATTGTGGTAGACACCTTTTCAGGATTCACTTTTGCCATACCAGCAGCAAAAGAGACAGCCCGAGTGGTCACTGAATTCCTCATTCAAGCATTCGCAATTATGGGTGTGCCACAAGAAATAAAAACAGATAATGGACCGGCATATACCTCCAAACATTTTGAACACTTTTGTGCACAATATAAGATTCTACACACTACTGGCATACCCTTCAATCCTCAAGGTCAAGCAATAGTAGAAAGAAGAAACAGAGACATTAAGACACTCCTCCAAAAACAAAAGAAAGGAGGAGCCACGGGTAACCCTAGAGAACTTCTAAATTTAGTTCTCTATACCATTAATTTTTTAATCTTTGATAAAGATGCACTGGCTCCAGCAGACAGGTTTTATAACCCACCAGAAGAGCAGTGTCCAGTGCGAGCAGCTCCACTATCTTTAGATAATCGCCAGGTGATAAAAGTTCAGATCTTTTATTATCCCAATATAGCCCGGTTAGCTTAGAGGCCTATCTCTCTGCTTGGTTCCAAGAGCTCTCTCCAAATGTCTTTAAATCCAAAGGTCCTAAATCAAACTGCCTAGGCAGATGGAAAAAAGAGATGTATTTTCATATAATAATGATTTGGAAAAGAGGCAAGATACATAATTAAATAAATCTTTATTATCCATCTAGTTTGTGTAATGTGCTAGGTATTGAAGGAATTTAAATTAGGTTATGTTCCTGGAAGGCATTTATAATTTAATTTGAAGGAGAGAAAATTAAAGATACAGATAAATAATTCAGAATAAAAGGAAAAAAAAACACAACAGAAAAGAAAAAAAAAACAGAAGAAAAAAAGGAAGGGAAGGAGATGGCTCAATGGGTAGAGCACCAGCCCTGAAGTCAGGAGGACCTGAGTTCAAATCCAGCCTCAGACACTTAACAATTCCTGGTTGTGTGACCATGGGCAAGTCACTTAACCCCAACTGCCTCAGCAAAAAGCAGTGGGTAGAGCAAAAAGCAAAAAGAAGAGAAACCAACAGGAAGCCAGCTAGCAGAGCAAGTGAGGGCAAAATGTGGTGAGCTTTTTCTTCTCAAAACACAGCCAGGTGCAGATGGATCTGAATCGGTCCCTGTTCACATTCCATTGTCCAAAGAAGGAATTAAGTGGCCGAAGCTGTATATCACCTTTTTCACTGCATTTCACTGACCAAATAGGGGGATAAAGGATTATGTAACCAATCACAGCCTGTAAAGGGTGGGATTTGGGGGGTAATTTGTCTGAAATGTAAAAGTTGTAAGCATCTTCAAGTGAATGACTCTCCTCCTGTTGGTATCCTTGCTGTCCTTTCGGGCCCACAGGCCAGGATGGTCCACTTCTCGAGATTCTAATAAATTCTTTCTGTACATCATTTGAAATGACTCCTGAATAGTCAGTTTGGGTAGGTGTAATTGCCCCAAACACCTTGGGTTTTTCAATATGTAAGAGAAAAGTAAATAAAAGATAATTTGAGGAGAATGAGAGCAGTCACAACTAAGAACATCATGAAATAAGATTTTTTTTGTTTTTGTTTTTATTTTTAGCTTATGGGCTTTATATTAAGGGTAGACAGGGGAAATGAAACTGATTTTAAACTACTAATAGATTTATTTACTTCAGAAAAATACTTCTTTGAAAGATATGGATCCTGAGACTTTGAATAAAACCCAACTGAAATATCGACTAAATGTATTGCAACAATTTTTTTTTTGGCTGAGGCAGTGGGGGGTCAATTGGCTTGTCTAGGGTCACACAACTAAGATGTGCTAAGTGTCTGAGGCAAGATTTGAATTCAGGTCCTCCTGACTTCAGGGCTGATGCTCTACCCACTGTACCATCTAACTGCCCCATGAAATAGGATTCTTGAAAAAGGTTCTAAAGAGAAGTGTTTTGGTATTTTTTATACCATTTTCTCTAGGCTATTAGTAGCAATGGTTGTATTTCCTTTGATTCTCTAGTCCTGTTAAACATTTCATTCTCCTTTTCCTCTTTATGTGGTATTAGATTCCAGCACTTTCTACTTCTCTTTTCAATTTCTTCTAGTCTTTTCCATTTCAGTGTTTTGTCACAGTGACAAAGAGACAGAGAGAAGTTGCCATTAACACCCAAAGAAGAAATAGTGACAGTGGTGCAGTGGTTGATTTCTTGTCTTTGTGTTATCCCTTCCAGAGAAATCTAGTAAGAGAATGGATATTTGAGAAGGCCAGCCCAAGAATTGGGAAAATGGGAGAAAAAACAGGCAATTACTAGTTAGAAATTGGAGTCATGCTTTGACTAACTGCTAATTGTGTTAGGGATGATAGGGAGATGAGACACTTTATCACATTTTAAAAGTGAATCCATTTTATCTCCCTGAGAAGGGAAAAAAAAAAAACTCAATGAAGATATGTTATGAAAAACTCTCCAATAGGCAGTTAAGTTGGTTTTTGTTTATCCCTTGCCTCATGTCAGGCTTTAATGTCTTCAGACTCCTGTGACCAAATTTATAGATGGATATTTCCTAGCTGCACAGGGCAATCCTTGCAATAGCAAGGAAGTGTTTTGTTACCTGAGCATTCACAAATGTATGAAAATATGGTTAAAAGTAACGGATGGGACATGAAGGAATTATAAAAGATAAGTATAGTAGTTTTAACTATTTTAATTTGAAGTAGTATGATACTTCAGAAAAAGTGTTGGATCTGGGGTAAGTGCATCCGAATTCATATTTTTCTTCTACCACTTAACACTTGCCAAACACTTTTGTAAGTAAGTCCTAATTTTCTGGACTCAGTTTCTTCATCTAAAAAAGTGAAGGGGTTGGACTAGGTTACGTCTAGGTCTCTTCCAAATACAAATTATCCTGTGATGATTCTGGGAGTATAAAAAAGAATGCTGAAGAGTTCATAAAAATGTTATTAATTAGGGGAAATTGGGTTATAGTTCAAAATGGAGAGTTTTAGATTAATTAGATTAATTAATTCTAAAATTTAGAGTTTCAAAATTTCAAAATGGAGAAATACCTGGATTTCAAAAGAACAGCTCTAATGCTAGCACCCTCTTAATTCAATTCAATGTTGGGACATAAATGAGGCACTCATAAATCATTAAATATTTAACACAAGGTTTGCAGTTCATTCACATCCAACTCTTCTTAATCTCATGGACTATGACATGCTGATATTGCTCATGTGGTTTTCTTGTTCTTTTATGCCACAGTTCTCTTTTGTTGTTCTGACTCAGTTTCCTTAATTATCCTGACCCAGTCCTGACTCAGGTTCTCTAATTGTTCTGCTTCAGTTTATAATTGTCTGCTCAGTCCTACATAAATACTCCTCCCTCTTTATCAGAATATTTGATAAAGATAAAAGATCTTATGTTTTAGAATATCAGAATGCTTCTCCCCATCCCAAGCTACCTGAATGTCAGATACCTTCTTATCAAGATGTCTCTCCCCATCTCCAGTGGCTCACCCCACTCTGTCAGAGTCCCATTCCCACTCTCAGCACCCTGACCTCGCCACTGCCTCAGTCTACCCCCTGAGTCTGAGCCACATATATATAGGTTATTGAGAACTCACATTGTTTGCTAGATTCTTGGAGAAGATAGTCTCATTTAGCCCTGGGACCAAACCATGGATCCATTTGGTCCCAGTAAATCTCTCTCTTTCAAATAAAATATTAAATACTCTCTAATTTCTATCTTGCCTCAGTTTCTCTGGCATTACAATAAAAAATCCTGGAATGGGTTGCTATTTCCTTCTCCAGTAGATTAAAGCAAACAGATGTTAACTGCCTTATTGCATGTAAATTCATATACAAAAACTGCTATTTGCCCAGAGTTATACAGGTAGTAAATGTCTGAGGTCATTTTTGAACTCAGGTCTTACCTGATTCCAGACCCATTGAGTCATTTTGCTGCCAAAGTAAGCATAAGGTTTTACTCTGCCCTAAAACAATAAGGATATGCATTAAGGATACATATAATGGTACTTAGCTTCTTTAAGAACAGTAAGTTCACATCTAAATGGAAGAATTTCTGATCAGTGGGGCAAGGTAAAGTGAATTGTTCCAAGGATTCTAGTTTTCATATAGTTCCAGGAATTTTTATTCTCTTATTTGACTAGGAAGCTGCAATAGGGAAAGTTGGGAACAATCAAGTCCCAGGGACAAATTTTTTTCCTAGGCCTACCCCATGTTGAGGGGAAAGAGGGACCATGGAGGGAACCAACAACAGGGAAGGCAAAATCAATCATGCAGGACAATCAGATCCAGCTTAGTCTTATTTACAGGCAAAGTCTCTTCCATGTTGTCGGTGTAAGGAAAGAGTTGGTCAGGGAAATGCTTGGACTATCATACCAGAGAGTCAGTGAGCTGTAGTAGAAGGAATACTTGTTTTTGATTCAGAAGGTCTGATTCTATTACTTACTAGCTGTGTGATTTTGTACTTATCTGTAAACTTCAATTTTCTTATCTGTAAGCTGAGAGGATAATATTATTTATGTTGTCTTGTGAAGAGCAAATGGAATACTGCATATTGAGTAATTCATATATATGAAACATTGACCTCTTCAAAATTCTCCCACGAATATAATACAGATATTGCTTCATAGGAAATTGTGAGCAACAGAAATAATTCAAATAAAGCAGTTCTCTTTAGAAGACAACTTGGGAAGACCTAAAAAGACAACCTCTGGAAATAGAGGTTTGGCCCTGGTTTGAAGTGCAAAAGCCTCCAGGTAGGTTCCACTGGATCAACAAACAACAAGCCCTGGGGGAAGTCAGCAGGCTCAGCTTCCAGAACTGAGTGGAAGAAAACTGAAGGACCCTCCATTGTTGTGGGAGACCAGGCCTAGTTGAGCTAACCAGATTGATCCTAGACAATGGCTGTGGGTGAGGACTAAGCACAAACTTGAGGAATACAGCAGCAGAAGGATGGGAACTCTGCTGTCTGTGGGTACTTGCAGAAGAATAGAGTACCTTGTTTGGTTATGATTCTATGGCATCTGGATGAGCGGAAATTTGTGGCCCCAAAAGGGACCACAGAGAGCCAGAGTGTTTGCAGTGACTATGTGGTGAGGGCTCTAGCCATGGTTCAGAAGAGGAAAGGAGTACCAAAAACTGGGCTCCCATCTAGAGCTTACATACAGTATGTAAAACCTAAAAGCTGAAGCATCATTTCCCACAACTCAAAAAATATCAATGAGTAAACAAAAGAGAAAGAACCCCAATCATAGATAGCTGCTAACATGGAGTCAGAGAAGATGTGGATAAATACTCAGAAGATAGCAAAGCTTTAAAAAGACACTCCTTCTCCAAAGAAAAATATCAAATAGTTATAAGAGTTCTTAGAAAAGCTTAAAAAGGACTTTAAAAATCAAATGATAGAGATTGAGGAAAAATTAGGGAGAAAATCAGTGTGGGAAAATCAAAAAAATTATGAAAAGAAAGCCAGTCAACAGGAAGAAGAAAAAAAAACTTAAGAAAAAAAATAACTATTTAAAAACTAGAATTGAGCAAGATGAATCTAATTATAGGACACCAAGAAATAATAAAACAAAATTAAAAGAAGAAAAAATAGAAGGGAATGTTAAATATCTCATTAGAAAAACAACTGATCTGGAGGACAGATTGAGGAGAGACAATATAAGAATTGTTGGTTATGATTAAGAAAAGATTCTAGATACAATACTATAAGAAATTATTAAGTAAAGTCACCCTGAAGCACTAGAACAAGAGGTTAAAATATAAATAGAAAAAATTCATCAATCACCACCTGAAAGAGATTCTAAGATAAAAACTTACAGCAATATCATAGCCAAATTCTGGAATTTCCAAGTTAAAGAGAAAATGTTACCAACAACAAGAATCAATCAATTAAAATACTGTGGAGTTACATTTAAGATAACACAAGATCTAGCAGTTTCTGCTTTAAAAGATTGAACACCATATTTCAAAGAACAAAGATCTGGGCTTGTAACCAAGAATAACTTAGCCAGCAAAGCTGAGTATAATCCTGATTGAAAAGAAAAAAAGGTTATTAATGAATTGGGAGACTTTGAAGATGATATGATGATACACTTAGAATCCTAGAGAATCAACTACAAAACTACTTGAAACAATTAACAACTTTAATAATGTAGCAGGATATAAATAAATGCAAATAAATCATCAAAATTTTTATATGGCACTAACAAAATCCTGCAAGAGGAGGGTGGTAAGAGATACCCTATTAAAAATTGTAAACAGTATAAAATACCTAAGAAAATAGTTGCCAAGTAGACCCAAGAATTACATGAACATAATTATAAAACACTCTTTGTATAAATCAAATCATATTTAGAAGTAGTAATTGTTCATGGATAGATAAGGTCAATAATATAAAAATGAGATTTTTACCTGATTAATTTAATTATTCAATGCCATTCCAAGTATATTAACAAAAAATTACTGGATTAGAAAAAATAATAACAGAATTCATTTGGAAGAAGAAATGATCAAGAATTTCAATGAAACTAATAAAAAATGTGAAAGAAGGAAGTTTGGTAGTGCCAGATTTTAAACGATAAGGTAGTGTTTATCAAAACTATCTGATACTGGATAAGAAATAGAAAGGTAGATCAATGGAGCATAGTAGATTTACAATACACAGTAGTAAATGCTTATAGGAACCCTGTATTTGACAAATATAAACTCTTGAAATTTGAGTATGAGCATTCATTATTTGGTAAAAAAAAATTGTTGTAAAAGCTGCAAAGCAGTCTGGCAGAGATTGGGCATAAATCAATATTTACACTATTTAACAAGACAAAGCCAAAATGAGTACCTGACCTAGATATATAGGGAGATATCAAAGAAAATCAGAAGAACATGGAATATATTAAGTTATAGATATGAGACTTACAGATTAGAGAACAACTATGTGTAAACAAGAGCTAGCATTGTAAATTGTGAAATAGATAAATTTGATTACATTAAATTAAAAAGATTTTATACAAATAAAACCAATATAGCTATAATTAGAAGGAAAGCACAAAATTGGGGAAATATTTTATAAACAATCTGTTGGCTAAAGGTCTCATTTTCATACATATAAAGAAATGTGTTAACTTTATAAGAATATGACTCATTCTCCAATTGATAAATGGTCAAAGGATATGAATAAATAGTTTTTCAATGAAGAAACCAAAATTATACTTAGTCATATTTAAAAAAATACTTCTACATGTACATTGATTAGAAAAATGCAAATTAAAACAACTTGGAGATATTATCTTTCCCCATCAGATTGGCTAAGATGATAAATACTCTTTAATAAATTAAAAAAAAAAACAGCAGAGAACAACAACAACAAAAAAAAACTTAGGAGGAAAAGCAGGGTAGCTTTGAAAATAATCTGTAGTATTTATTACATAGTTGTTTTTTGTAAGTACAGTCTGAAATGAAAATTCATGGTATAATGTTGAATTTTCCCTTTATGCTGTGCAGTGCACATGGAAACTTTTTTTCTTTTGATTTCTTTTGTATTTTTGTTAATATATCCTATATCCTGTGGGAAGGAGATGCCTCTCTCTAATTCTTCACTGATAAATATCTTTATTTCCTTCAATTATAGCTAAATAGAAAGTATATTCCAAATAGAAAGTATATTCTAAACCTATATCAACAGTATTTTTATTCTAAGAATCAGAGTTCTATTAACTTCCCTTCCTTTTTCTATAGGAGAATGAATGAAAAATCATTTATTAAGCATTTACTGTGTATAAAGTACTGCTTAAGTGATAGGAAAACAAACTAAAAGACAAGACATCTCCTGTTTTCAAGATATACACTTTTTAATAGGGAGAGACAGAACATTTAGGAAATATCTTTTGCAGGTGAGATGAAAGGCACCACTTGTCCTTTAAGTGAAGCAATAAAATATATGGTAATATATAACATATTAATGTTATTTTAATTGATAAAATTACAGCCATTTCTTTCAAATATTGCACAATTTCGAGATGAGAAGAGCTGATGACCATTTGTCAGAGGTCTTTGATGTAGATTTTGGTGGCGAAAAAGGGATGGCATGTAGGAAAATAAATGGTCATTGAAATCCTAAATTCTATGATTCTATATAGAGATTATCATTTAGAATTAAAACCAAATGTCCATGATTTCTTGATTTCTGCCAAAAGAAAAAACATGGGACAAAGGAAGAATACCACTAAAATCAAGAGAGAGTACATGGCTTATAGACTTGTAATGCTGAGCTCTTAGAAGATGTCCTGATTTCTTCTATAAACATGCATTCCCAGAAAAAAAAAACCTTGGGTTGCCAGAGGGCATGAAACAAATACCTGAGGTTTCCAGGGCTATTGCCTCAGAACAGGGCTGAAGTTTCTCTTTCATTCTAAGATTTTAAAATTTGCCCAAAGATGTAATAATAATATTAAAAAAGCATGAAGGGCCAAGGAAAAGGTATAGTGATTCGCAATGGGTAAACAGTTCTTTAGGGGAATCATGCTGAAATGTTGGGCAGATAAAGAAATAAACAAAGTCTCTGCTGTCTCCTTGTCCCCAGAGTGATGGAAGGGTCCATATTCCTGGCTGAATTTTGGCTCTTGTATGTCCAGGCCAACAATTAAAAATGATACTTTTTTATTGTCTTCTCTAACCTTCCAATTATCCCTTTCAATGTTTAAACAGGGTGGTAGAAATGTTACTTTTCCCCCAATGGTTTTATGTTTGCCAAGGAAAATACAATTTGACATTTCCCCAGAATAACGGTTTATTCAAGAAGTAACAGAGAGAGAGAGAGAGAGAGAGAGAGAGAGAGAGAGAGAGAGAGAGGAGAGAGAGAGAGAGAGGAGAAAGAGAGAGAGAGAGAGAGAGAGAGAGAGAGAGAGAGAGAGAGAGAGAGAGAGAGAGAGAGAGAGAGAGAGAGGAAAAAAATTGAGAAAGGAAGGCAAAGATGAAGTTCAGGCAGAGGTCATATTGATAATGTAGAAAACTCAGAAAGAAATATAGTAGACACCCCTTGCCATGACCCAAAACTTTGTTAAATTCATCTCATCAGAAGGCATATGATCATGAAGGTGATAATACTGTTCCCCAATCATTGCATGAGGTAATTAGGATCCCTAGCCCTGGCATGTTATTTGACAGAAGTGAGCTGGCTGAGCAAGGAACAACTCATTGTTGTTTCTCCCCATCTGAAAGACACATCTCTCTCTGTCAGGTAAGAGTCACCCATGGAGAATACCATTCATGTTAGGCCATGCTCACAGGAAGAGGACATGAATACAAGGCTTGCTCTCATTTCACCTCATCCTAGTGAGCAGATGTCATCATCGGATAGCTCACCAGAGGCTTTTCCCTTTCCCTAATTTCTGAGGAGAGTCATGGTATATTTTGAGACTTTTATTTGGGGAGTGCTTGATATTTTTGCTCAAATGTTGTTATGCACAGCAGAAATTCACTCTTTCCTTTGTTCCTTTAGGAAAGAGAGATGTGAAATATTATCCTTTCACTAGTATAGGGCTTCTTAACTTTTTGTATCATAATTCTCTTTGGCAATCTGGTAAAGGCTATTGTCTACTTCTCAGAAAAACGTTGTCAAGTGCATAAAATAAAATACATACATTTACCAAGAAAACCAGGCATGGTAAAATACAGTTACTAACATATTTTTAAATAATAGATTTTTTATTTTCAAAATATATGTGAAGATAATTTTCAACATTCACCTCTGCAAAACCTTGTGTTCCAATTTTTTTCTTCCTTCCTTTCCCCATCCCCAATCCCCGAACAGCAAGGAAACCAATATAGGTTAAACATGTGTGATCCTTCTATACATATTTCAACAATTATTATGCTGCACAAGAAAAAATCAGCTCAAAAAAAATGAGAAAGAAAAGAAAGAGCAAGCAAACTACAACAAAAAAGGTGGGAAAACTATGTTGTGATCCACATTGTCTCCACAAGTCTTCTTTCTGGATGCAGATGGTTCTCTCTCCATCACAAGTCTGTTGGAATTGGCCTGAATCATCTCATTAATACAAACATATTTTTAAAAAATACATTTGTGACAAAACATTCTAGCAGAAGCAATAGCTATAGTAATTCAAAATAGAAATGGGTATAAATAATATTTTCTAGTAAATTTAGGTTTTATACACATTGCTTTATGAATCATGTTAGAAGAGAAAAATCAGAACAAAAGGCAAAAATCATGGGAGAGGGAAAAAAAAACAGAAAAAAGAAGTGAACATAGCATGTATTGATTTGCATTTAGTCTCCTTAGGTTTTTTTTTTTTTTATTTTTTTTTACAGGATGCAGATGGCATTTTCTGTCCAAAGTCTTTTGAGATTGTTTTGGATCACTGAACCACTGAGAAGAATTAAGTCTTTCATAATTGATCATTGTATATTCTTACCATTATTCTGTACAGTGTATTTCTGGTTCTGCTTATTTCACTTAGCATCAGTTCATGTAAATCTTTATAGGCCTTTCTAAAATCAGCTTGTTCATCATTTTTAATAGAACAATAATATTCCGGTCATATACCTTCATATACCATAACTTGTTCAGCCATTCCCCTGCTGATGGGCAGCTACTCCTTTTCTAATTTTTTGCTACCACAAAAAGAGCTGCTACAAACATTTTTGCACACGTGGATCCTTTCCCCTCCTTTATGATTTTCTTGGCTTCCAGATCCTGCAATGGCACTGACTGATCAAGGATGGCATAAATGGTATTTACAACTACTTTAATGTGCTACCAAAATTTCTGCGACAAGTACTTCTAATGCTACTCTGGCTTGTTGTCTCCATATGTAATAAAAGCAAATTAATTTTTCCTATTTAAGTTCATAGACCCCTGAAATTTCTGCATCCAAGGTTAAGATTCCCTATTGTAGAGCTTTCTGTGTCTTTTTTTCAGATGCAGTTTGCTTACATCACTGGCTGGTCTTCTTTAGGAGCGGGGCAAAGAGCTGGGCATAGGAAAGACTGTGTAGCAGGGCTGACTGCAAACTGCAACGGCTACATTCCATACCCGCAGGTGCCAGCTCCCCCTCCTTCTTTGTTCCAGAAGCTAAAGCCAAGCTCAGAATCATGACCAAACACACCCTTTCCACCTGGGTGGATAATGTTAGACAGGTGATTGCTATTTTGTAGTCCTGCTGTTACAGGTGTCTACATTCCTGAACGCTTCCTCACATCATCAGCACCCAGCTACAGACAGCATCTTTTTTACCCCCTGTTCTACAAAAAGGGTGAGAGCTTTGGGGGAGTGATGGAAATATGGTTTATAAAAGTATTAAATCCACCCACTGATGAAAAAATTTTCCTTATTTCTGAATTAGAGTTTAGAATTAACCCCGTTGCTATTCTGCTGAGGGAAGGCACTGGCTGGGTCTTGCTTTCTTTCTCTTGCACTGCTTTAATGGAATGTCAACTTCAAGAGCTTGAAAGGAAATTTGTTTAATTTCTATTTAAAAAAAAATATTAGACTGTGTGTGTTTGTCCTTGCACACACATGTTCTTTAATAGCAATTCAGTAATTTTGGAAGGGAAATAAACATTTACCTAGTACCTACTACATGTCTGTCACTGTCTGGTTTGATTTTCACAACTTACCCTGTAAGTGAGATGGTGTTTTTCTCCTCACTTTACAATTGAGGAAATGGAGGCAAACAGTAGTTAACTGACACATCCATGATTACAAAGTTGTCTGAGGTTGGATTTGAACTTAGGTTTTCCTGGTTCCATGCCAGTTAAAGTTACAGACCAATTACCTTTCATGGACATTTAAGGACATTTACATAAGCAATTGTATATTATAAAATATATCCAACTTATAAAATATAAAAATACCTTCAAATATTTCAGGGACCATTTCTATCTGACAATTTCCAATATCTCTGTAAGGTTAGTGGCTTGGCACATGAATCCCTGTAGCATTTTTATTTTTGATAAGTGATTTGACAAGAATCCTAATTGTCATATTTTGTATTTATATTGTACTCATTTTAGAGAGAAGGCCTAGATGTAGGAAAGATTAAATCCTGTTTGGATGGTCACAAAGTGGGTTGGTCAACCTCATTATTATGATTGTTTAGGTACTTTATGAAAATATAATTTGTCATTTTAATTTTAGCTTGAACAATTCTATCAAAAATAGGTGGAGTTCTTTGTTAGTTTACTAGAGTAATTGTGAGGAGATAATACCTATATTGGACATTCATAAACCAGTATGGAATATGAGAAATTTATATAAAGAGAAGAGAAAATGAGATAAAGGAATATTGAATGAGAAGGATAGGTCAAAAATATATGAGATAGAAAGTAAATGGGATTGTAGATCCACTGAAGAATAGATTTTTAAAATTTCACTTAGTAAATATGAAAAAATAAGCAATCAGAAATTTTGTCCCTCCTTCTTATGTTAAGAGCAATATAAATTAATTTGGCATAAATTAAGTAGTTGATTTAACATATGTATTTTAGTGGCTTTCCATTGGTTGTAATATAAAGTCCAATAACCTTATTTGAGCATTTAAGATCTTTCATGATCTGGTCTCAATCTACCTTTCCAGTTATATTCTATTAGTGACACCTACTTTAGCCTTCCTAGCTCATTCACTGTGCTAGAAAATACTCTTAACTGTTCCTTCCCATGCATCATGTACTATCCTTTATTAATAGAAATCCATCTTATTCTTCTGTAAATTATAGGTAGTAATACTTCTTGTAAGGTTGTTATGAAGCTCAAATGAGATAATTTATATAAAATGATTTATAAAATGTCTAAAAACCATATATACATATCACTTATTTTCCTTATCTTTTTCTTCCTCTTCTTCCTCCTCATTCACTTTTTCCTTAAAACCAACTCTGGCTAGCCTATCCTGAAGTGAATTTTCTTTCTTTTAAAATTTTCTGTCTTTTGCTATCTCTATTATTATTTTTTGAAATTTCTTCTAAATATTACATTCCTCTTTGTATTTTTATACATTTTTGTCCTTTTTCCCAAAAAGCTTTGATAGATGGTAGGGATTGTGTCTTTTGCTTAGTATTTTTTTTTTTTCCTCCAGTGGGAGTCAAATACAGTGATTTAAATATAGTATACTCTCCATAAATGTCTACTTACTGAATCCTCCTTCCTTTTTTTCTTTCTTTTCTTTCTGGTGTTCTTGGTTTAGTCTCACTTAAAAATCTTATCACTTTCATTTCTCTGGATATCATATGTTAAATGGGGATGTGATGCATATCCTGCTAGCTCTGAAGATATTAAACAATCACCTGTTTCGGCAATGCTCCATTATTTGTAGACATGAATCATGGAATTTTTTATCCTTAGCTGAGTTGTACAGTGTTTCCCTTTTTTGTGGTTTATAGTATAAAAAGCTGTTGCAATGTGTTTGTGTTGAGGTAGCAAAATGGTACAAAGGGAATCCTGGATCTAGAGTCAGGAAGTGCTGAGTTCAAATTTGGACCAGTTACTTATTAGTTGTGTGACTCTGACAAGTTTTGTAAACATTGTCATCACAGTTTCCTAATTTGTAAATAATAGCCCCTATCCCTCAGGGTTGTTTTAAGTATAAAATGAGATATTTGTCATGTGCTTTGCAAATATTAAAGTGCTATAAAACGTGTTCTAATTAAGATATAATCTCAGATGTACTTAATTTCCCAAGTCCAGGGCTCTATCTACTATAGAGTCATTAAGCCCACATCATTCTGACAGTAGGTAGGATCTTGGTGGAGGCTGGATTGTAGCTCTTAATAATAATAATAATAATAATCAAAGAAAGGTTATTGAAACCTAAAAGGTGTTTATGCATTAAAATTATGCTATAGAATATAAGAATGTTCTCTCAAAAAAAAGAGAGAGAAAGAAAAGAAAAAGAAAAGATCAAATAGAGCCAAGAGTTCATGGACAGTAATTCTTAGTTTAAGTTGGAGAGAAAATTCCAGACATGTTTATTATCAACTTGTACTTATTTGACTTGTACTTTAGCAGAGGAGTAGAAAGTTGTCCCTTTTAAAGGAAGATGTAACTCACTTCAACTTCAAAACTCTATCCAAACAAAAACAGCTGCTTCCATATGTTGCTAGAAAATTCTTTTCTAAATAGGGACTTCATAAAGATAAAACTGTGTGCTGAAATGAAACCCTCCCCAAAGAGTGAGATGATTAAAGACTCCATTGGCTTCCTCCATGGGAAAGATACATTTTAGTTTTAGGTGACATGGAAGGTGCCTGAGCCAGATGAAGTGTGAGGATTGGTAGCAGTATTGGCTAAAACATCCACTGGGATTTTGTCTGAGAGTGTGGTATATTCATTTACCTTTCCAGCTCTAAGACTAACACCGACCAATTCAAATCAGAATGTCATGATTTTCCTTAAAACTTATTTTTCCCTTAAAAAGAAAAAGGAAGCTGGATTTGAGATTTCATTGGTAGAAGAGTTCTGGTGTGGAAGCTTCTTCTTCCTGGGCAAGTCTATACCTTTTCTTTAATATTTAATCACAGAACATTCCCTGAGGCACTGAGAAGTCAGTAATTTGTTTAGGATCACATAGCCAGTTTGCATCGGAGGTGAGATTTTAACCCAGATCTTCCTTTCCTAACTTCAAGGACACTATACATGGCTCCCTTAAAATTTACCAGAGTGAAAACCTCAGGAAGTCTCTAAAAACCTACTCCCTTCTTTTTTAACTTTCATTTTTTTTCTGAGCATAACTAGGTATATAACAATAGCTATCTTTAAAAAATAATAAAATAACATTAAAAAAAAAGAAAAAAAAGGCTTGAACTTCATAAAGTGGAGACATTGAAAATGTAAGGTTAATGAGTTTATTCCTGATAGATAAAACCTCTTTACCTTCTTTTTTACTTTCCAATAAAGTGTATTTTATGTATCTTTTACTTCCAAGATCTGTATTGCCCACTAGGAATCTATTTTTCCAATTCTGAAAATGAGAAATAACCTTATTTTTCAAATGAGAGAAATAAAATTTAGAGGAATGATATGAACCTCACACAGCTTGTTGTTGTTCAGTCCAGTCCGACTCTCTGTGACCCCATTTGGGGTTTGCTTGGCAGTGATATTGGAGTAGTTTGCCATTTCCTAATCATTTTACAGATGAGGAACTGAAACAAACAGGGTTAAGTAACATGCCCAGTATCATACAGCTAGTATCTCAGGCCAGATTTGGATTCAAGAAGGAGTCTTCCTGACTCCAGACTTGGCATTCTATCCAGTGGGTCACCTAGCTGCCCTCACCACCTATTTCACAAAGCTAGTAAGTGGCAAAACTGATACCAGGCCTGAGTTCTCTTGGTTCCTCATTCAGTACTTTCTAGGTTCTTTATATGAATGTTTGAGTTATTTCTTCCTATTAAATGATCACAGGAAAGAAAGAATCCATAATGTCTAACTATTACATTATATGCCTGTTTTTGGAGTTGGAGACTGGCAGTTAGGGCAGAACAATACAGGAAGTCCAGGGAATTGGTCTTTCCAGAGGCATGTAGGTTAGAGAATTGGGGGAAGGAAACTTTTGTATCAGGGGAGTGGATAATCTTCAGGGTAAGGATAAAAAACAGAAGCAGAGTTTTTGTGGTTTGTAGAATCATAGATATAGAGCTGACAGGTACTCAGTGGTCTTTGAGTCCATCAACCTCATTTTACATGAGGAAATTGAGAGCCAGAGTATAATGACTTGCCTAAGGTTACACATAGCAGATCTGATTACTGTAATATGAGCACTTCACAGATTATTCATACTTATAGGTAATTCACAAGTCATGAACTTCAGGAGAAGCCTCCTTATATTTGCATTCACTGTCCATACTATAATATAGCATTTTCCAGATTTCATACAATGACAGCAATTTATTACTCTATCAGTTTGGTTTTGTAGATTTTTTTTTTAGTCAAAATTTTTCATGATCAGAAAATCTCTATGATGGCCTTTAATGCCAAGTCTATAAAAAGGGAATTTTATTTTTAGATACTAGGCAATATGCATGTTGTCTATCTATCTATCTATATCTGTGTATAGTGATTCATAGTTTAAATTCATTGTGCTTCAATTTACCCACTTGTAAAATGGAGATAATACTAAAGTTTCCTATTACCTGTCCCACAGGTATCTAAATTAATTAAATGATAATTTAGGCTCAACATCTTCTCTGCAACAGTAGAGGTAAATACTTTTTCCTCAAAGCTGAAATCTTTTCTTATTTCTGAAAATGTTTGAAATAACATCTTTAATTTATTCAGCCACAAATCATTAACTTTTGTCATTTATTTTTTCTGTTTTTTTAACTTTTTTCATTTAACAAAAGACTGTCCTAATGAAGCTTTATTTTCTAACTTGTCATCAATTCGAATCAAAATATACCATTTGAACTCAAGTTCTGATTACAGAAAAAAAATTATACTTGAGTTTTAAATGGAGGTGGAAAAAATGAGGAATTACAATGTAAAAAATTATACATATATATGTATATATTTTTTCATGTTTTTCTCAGCTTGCTTACAGAAACACTGCAAAAAATGGGGGAAAAAAGTGTGTGGAGGATGGAGGGGAATGTGAATAAATTTGTCTTCTCTCTATTCTTGATAAGAAAATTTGAAAGTAACTAGACCTGCATCTCTACATTGTAAAATAATTTATATTTAGATGTATGCAAACAGTGATTAGAAAAACAAACAAAGGGAATTTGGCTAGAGTAACAATAAATGTTTAAAAACAATTATTTTGGAGGATTCTGATTTGTACTCTGGTTAATGAAGAAAAATTTAAATGCCAGCTCTGAACCATTTGCCAAGGCTACTGAAGCTCAATAAATCACGAACCCAGGTTTTAGTATCTTCAATTAAAACTTCTTTTCACATCCTTCCCCCTACCTCCCTTTAACCTTCTAAGTTTTATCATAGCCTCCAGCATTAGAATCTATGGGGGGCTTTTTTTTTTTTTTTTTGTTAAACATGTTGTATATGAGGGTATGGGACTTATCATCTCCTTGCCTCATTTACTGTGAGACTTAGCAGCTGCTTCCCAGCCATGTGATACATTGGGCTTTGTATAATAGTTCACTTGAAGGTCTCTGCACAGTTCAGGCATGTCAGCTGAGTAACTTCAAGCAGTGCAGGGACTTGTAATTAGACTGGCCTGAGGCTGCTATCGTCTCTGAGGAGGCTTTGTTTCCTGTTGCTTGGCCAATGAGCGTTCTGTTTTCAGAGAATATAGCTCAGAATGCCCTAATGTGGGGGTTTGGGTATTGGGGGGGACACACACAAAGTATGTGCAGAAATGAAAACAGGTATGGTTTTTCAAGTCTAGGCAGGAAGCCTCGTTAGTCATTTTATCATAATATGCGTAACACCTTACCTCGCTGTTAGTCAGAGCAACAGGTAAATAAAGAGCACCAGTGTCTCCTTGAGCTTCAACCCAGAGTATTTAGTTATGTGTCATTCTGTTTCCAAAACAAATAATCTGGCAGGTCTTCCATTAATGATTTTCCTCCTCACATCAATTGCACATTTGAGGCATAATACTTAGGCAGCATAGCTATAGATTATGTGCCACAAAATTGAAATTCATCCACTTACCTAGGTGTTTAGGTTTAATGCTTAGAAATCCCTGAATGTATTTCTTCACCACACCCCAAGAAGTTTATTCTTAAACAGGATATTTTTTCAAATATGCCACTTTTTCTTTTCTTTTTAAGGAGAATGGGGCTGAGATTAGAGGAAGGAACATAAGATCATTATTCAAAGCTGGAGAACTCAGATGTGATCTAGCCCAAGTCTCTTAATTTTGCAGAAGAGAAATACTGATACTGAGAGAGGTTAATAATACACTTAAAGTCACACAGGTAGTAATTATCAGGAGTAGAATTTGATCCCAAGGCCTTATTTTTTCATGTCAAGGATAAAATGATAATTCTAGTTCACTTTTGAAAACATTACATGTAGATCAATTTCAATTTCTGCTGATGCTTGATTGTAGCTTCACACGTGCTTTTGGATATACATAGGGAATATGTGTATTCCCTACATTTGCCACAATCAAATGGGCTCTGATTGAGGGACAGAGAAAATATTTCATATATTTCTCTTTGAATTGGATATTTGTCCTTAAAATAGCATATATGACTTCATGTCACATCTGTGAGTATCTATTTAATACTGAGATGATTTTTTGATATAAGATTGTATGAGAGATGGCTTTAAGCTGCTACCTGTTTGATTGATGCTATTCCCTGAGTTTTCCATTACTTACAGAGGCTGCAAAAAACTGGGGGCATTCTTTCCTTATAAGGAAAAATACTAAATCTCAATTATCATTACTTGCCAAACTACTTAGGAAAATGAAGAGAATCTCTAGCTTCTGAATTTGTGATGAGCCAAACAACCTAACTAAAGAGTCTTTTTCAGGGACTAGGTTCCTTTTCCATATCAGAAAAGCAAATCTTTATTTTTGGCTGGCAAGTGAAGAGGGTAGCTCTTTATCCATGTCAGCGGATGCTCTCTCTTTGCCTCCTCTCCTTAGATGGAGGATGGTGTGGCACAGCATGGTAAATCACAAATGGAAGTCAATTAACGCGTGATGAAGGGTTTTAGAGGGAGGTTTGGAAATATGGTAACTCATTATTGCACCATTTTATTACTATTACTCTCGGGAAAAAGTCCTCCCACACTTTAAAGAAAATTACTATGTTCATAGATAAAGATCTGCACAACTGTTTTTAGTTCGTTCTTACTCCATCAAGCAATCACGATTGTCTTCTGCTCACTCTTTAGCTCAAAATTTAGATAATCCCAGAAGCAGGGGGATCAAACTCTTCTAAAGAGTGTTGATAATGATGAAATGGAATGAATAAAATAAATAAAATAAATTTGTAGTTAACTAAAATCTAATATGGAAAAATTTGAATTCACAAGACCCCCTTCCCCAATATCTATGCCAATTATTCCTCCTAATTTCACTTTCTATCAATGACATTAACATGCTTCAAGTATCTGGTATTTAAAATTTTAGATCATCCTTTTTAATTGTATAGATAAGACCTATGATTTCATAAACATAGGAGAGTTTTTCAAAAAGGAAATTCTCTTAATTTATGTAGATGGGCAATATTTCTGTGCCTTGGACCTAAAAAGTGAAATGATTTTCCTATGTTCTTAAACTCAGTTTACGGCCAACGCAAAATTGAACCTTAATCTTTTAAGTAACTACATGATATAGTTTTTCTTAATTTTTCATTTATGCACTTTACCCTTTATATTGCATTACATTTTATATCTCACATAGTTCAGATGCTTTCTGCCATAAGCTCTCAGTTCAAATCTTCCTTCAGACACTTAATAACTATGTGACTCTGGGCAAGTAACCTAATCATGTTTGCTTCAGTTTCTTTATCTGTAAAATGAGTTGGAGGAGGAAATGGCAAATCACTCCATTATGTTTGCCAAGAAAACCTTGAATGGGGTCATGAAAAATCAGATATGACTGAAATAATTGAATAACAACAATCTTGATCTCTTGGACAATCTTACTTGTTAATGAGAACTAAAATGTTCAAGTGAAGTGATGCGGAGATATCCTAACCTACCTGGAATTGATTTAATTGAACTCCTATTATAAGGACAGTAGCTTATTCTTATTGATTGAGTGCTCATAATTTTTGCAATGTGTACAAATATTCTGAGTATCTGGCTGAATAGAGCGGAAAAGGAAAAGAGAAAATAGGACAGTGGTGATAATAGTTATGCATTAGTGAAAAACCTTAGTTTTTTCATGTTTGCCTAAAGCCTATACTAGATATGTATGTTTATAATTTGTGACAGGGTTAAAGATGGATAAGATTAAAGGTGGATAGACTAAAATGCTATTTTAGATTTGAGGCCTTGAAGTCTTTTGTGACTATGAATACATAGGAAAGTTTCATTACAAACGAAGGGGATATATAGATTATTATTTCAATAAAGTTTTATTGAGCATCAGTGTTCAGTATTGTATTTAAATACACACATTAAAAACAAAGTTCTTATGAAGAATGTTGCTATCTGCATCCAGAGAAAGAACTCATAGAAGTATATATAAAATAATTTTACATATATATGTGTATATATATATATATATATATATATATATATATATATATATATGTGCATACCCTATTTGTGTTTAATAGTAGCCATCTCTAAAGCAGGGAGAAGAGGGAAGAAAAAAAAAGACAAAGTAAATTTTGTTGCATATTTGGAGAGAAAGCAAGCTGTATATGGCAAAATGGTAGTTTGATGTGCAAACATCCTTTTTATTGTACTTTGTGATAGAAATTGTTGTTTTGTTCTGTTTATTGAAAATAAAATAAAATTAAAAATTAAAATTAAAAAATAAACTACTATTTAAAATTATTTGATATATCAGATGGAATTTTTATCTTGTTAATTTAATCAGCAGAAAAAAAATGGTTATATCTGCTTCCATCTAAAATAATTGTAAGAGTTTATGCAAAATTGTCTTGAAAGTTTCTATTTGCTTCTTGGGGAAAGATCCAGTGTTCTCTGTGAATACAATAAACCCACAAAAATAAGGACTTAAAAAAGACACTATGGCATGTACCAGAATATGTAATAGAAAAGTTCCTGACTTTAATGATCCTAAAAGACAGTGAGAGATGTTAGAACTACACAAGTTGAAGTTCATTTAATAAATAGTGGTATAAGTTCTTTTTATATGTAAAATGCTATATTCTTTTTTTTTTTGCTGAGTATACTTATTTATTAATTTCATTAATTTGCAGGTGTTCAATCATCAACATGGATACAGAAAATTTACATTTATCTAAGTGCTAAATCTTGTCACTTCAACTTTCATAGCATTTCTCATTTGTACTCTTTTCTCTATTGATTTGACAGTTCAGTTCTTCCTTATTTTTCATCTAGACTAGAATTCTTAAACATACCCTTTTTGCCCAAAAATTTTTTATGTAAAATCCTGGGTATATAGGATTATAAAATAAATATAAAAATCAAACATTTATTGATTACAACTCATAATTTTGTAACCCCCCCCTCCACATTCAGTTACAAGAATCCTTATAGGATCATAACCTACAGTTTTAGAAGCTAGGAACTAGACAACTACAATATCTGACTAATTATGCTCCCTGCTTCAATTCTCTCCCTATTGTACATCAGTTTTTGAGAAGATTTTTCTAAAGCATAGGTCAGGCCATGATACTTTTTGGTTTAATGGGCTACAGTAGTTCTTCTGATCTTTATCACCTCTAGGATAAAATATAAACTCTGTTTGGCTTTTAAAACTCTTGATAATTTGGACTTTTCCTATTTTAACCACCTTTACATTAGAATTCAGCTATAATTGTTCACTTGCAGTTCTTTCAGCATGACACTCTATTTCTATCTAGATGCCTTTGTATTGACTGTCCCTCATGCCTGAAATGCTCTCTCTCTCATCTCTACTTTTTAGTTCACAGGATGTCGCTCAAGGCTCAAAACCCACCTTCTCCAAGAGGATTTTTCTGGTTCCCTCAGAAAAGACCACTTTTCATATTGCCTCCCATCTGTTCTTTTTGTATCTTCTATAAATTTGGTTATTTATGTGTTTATTTCTTGAATTAGAATATACATTGGTTAAGATTCAAGGAGTTTTGGTTTTTTTGCTTTTCTTTGTATCGTTAGAGATTAGCCCAATACCTAGTGTGTGGAATAGAGAGATAAGGTGAAGAACTTACAGATTAAGCACATATTCATCAGAGACTGTTAACTAAAGTAGATCAAGCCTATAGGCCTCAGTTTCAGCTTCTCCAGAGTCATGTGATTTTAGATAAGACCTGGACTACATTCCATTGTCCAACATGGCCAAAGAAGCTGTATATCACCTTGTCTACTACATTCCACTGACCAACTAGGGGAATAGTAGACTTATGTGACCAATCACAACATATAGAGGGTGGGGTTTTGGAGGTTCTTTGTCTGAAATGTATAAAAGCTGTAAGCATTTTCAAGGCTCTGGCTCTAACCTGATGTGAAATTTGGCTCGCAGACCAGGATGGGATGCGCTTCTTGAGATTCTAATAAATAATTCTGCTTTCTATGAGTGATCTCTGTAGTAGTCAATTTGGGTAGGTCTTTTTGTCCCAAACGATAGCATATAATAAGTGCATAATGAATGCTTGTTGACTCTGGGTGACAGTCAGGATAAGAGACCATATAGAGGAGACATATCTTACAGCAGAGGCTAACTGATTTCCAACAACATTGCTATGTGCTCATCATTAAAGAAAATACCTGTAGACCCCCAGTTGGGGCAGATAGAACTATACTGTCTTTTATCTTCAAGGTCAGGATTCATTATGTCAAATGAATCTGTATCCTGGCTACAGCAACACTACAGAATTTGGGCATAACAACATATATGATGCTAAAATTACAATTCTTAACATAAATGCTTTCAGATTCTCTCATCT
This sequence comes from Antechinus flavipes, assembly GCF_016432865.1. Classification (NCBI taxonomy): domain Eukaryota; kingdom Metazoa; phylum Chordata; class Mammalia; order Dasyuromorphia; family Dasyuridae; genus Antechinus; species Antechinus flavipes. Next base: position 477,197,317 of record NC_067398.1, on the reverse strand, counting down.
CCTCTGAGATTTTAAAGCTTTGAAAACCACTGTTTGAGTCACATATTCAGTACTACAGTTTTTGTAAAGTAATAACATAATAAATATTAGAAGAGGAAGGTAAAGTCTGAGACCCAAATCCAAATGAAGATCTAGATCTAGATTTGTTTGCTGATAACTAGTTTAAAATCATGTTGTTGTTGTTTGGTCTTTGATCCTGAAGAGGAACATGGCATCAAGGAGGTGATGACATGACATGCAATTAATTTGGATTTAAGAGATGGAAGGCTCTGCAAAGTCACTAGCACCACTTTCTCCTCTGGAGCTGTGGGGGATACAGTGGCAAGATATAGATCAGAAGGACTGGGGATGACTCTGAATGCAGTGGGAGACTTTGGCCTTTTTAAACCAAGTTCTTTAAAGGTTCTCAGTTTGACTTAGGCAATCCTCAATCAGTGATTAGGTTAGGTCAAAAAAGAGTCAGAGAATGATCCAAACTGAAATAATTGTTGTTTATATTCACTCTGAACGAATCAGGGCCTAAACAAGGACTAAGTGGGGGGTGGGCTTCACCTAGGGCCTATTGTTGATTAATCAATGAAAACCAGCATGATTTGGATTTAAGGCACGATCCTAAAATTCCAAGAAATCGTGCAAGGTTTCAGTGTTTGAAATTTACAGTATTCTTTTGGGCAACAACATTAAACATACATAATTTGATCACTGAAAGATCAGGTTGGTCCATTTTTATAGATTGGGATAAATTTGAAAATCGAAATGTAGGATGTAGCAAAGAATAAAGTCCAGGGCTTGTTTCCCCTTTAAAAGTAATAGTACATCTTGAACTAGTATCTATTATGTCTTTGGGCACATTCTTTTGGAAAAGGTACATGTGATGAAGCTTATTTACAGCCTTAAGCTAATCAGACCTTTTTTCATATTAAAAAAAATAATGCTATGTTCCTAAATTAAATTACTTTCTTTGAATAGAAATGTCAAGGACTAGTTAGTGACAGAACAGCTTTTCAGGCATGAGGAATTAGAGTCTGAAAATTATTCTTAGTGGCAAATGCTCTTCCTCAGAATCAATTGAACCAAATTATTGTCAAGGAAAATTTGCGTTTAGTGGTTATCATAGCAGTTTGAACCTATTTTCTATCATAGATATCTTTTTATTCTCTTTATCAGTTAAATGAGGTTTAATGACTGACAAAGATGAGTCATCAAGGGAAAAGGAGTAATTCTACATCATTTCAAATTTTAATACTTTTTGTCAAAAATGACTTGCTGGCACTTAATCTTGACTTTATTTCTCTGGTACACAGTTTAAGAAGTATCCTTTCACATTAACTCATTGACAAAGAAAGCCTGACCAAGGATGGCTTTAGAGAAAATTTAAAGGGCACAGCTTTCCCAATATATTTTTATTTCCTTTGTGTTTTTCTAATCAATCAGTTAATGAAGAAGCATTAATAGATTTTTACTAGGTTTCAATTAGTCTGTTAAGCATTGGGATACAATCTCTCAGGAGCTCAGAGTTTATTGAAGGGAGAAAAACATGAAGCTAAATAGACATATTTAAAATGTTAACAGAATATGTGGAAATTAATATCCTGAGAGGACGATGCTATCCATTTGGAGAATCAGGAAAGGCATCTTTGCAGAAGGTGGGATTCGAAGTATAGAAGCATGAAGGAAAAAAATAGTGGGAAAAGGAGTCTGAGCAAAGTGAGATAAACAGGGAGAGAAAGAGAGAGTTTTCAGAAAATGGTTTCCAGTTTTTTCACTGAAAGAGAAGGTGAAGTCCTTAGTAGAGGGATAAGGGAGTAGGTTCTGTGGGAGGCTTGAAAAAAGATGAAAAGGTTTGGAACAGCTGTGGAAAGTGGGATAGTCATTTGAGAAGGGAGGAGGAAAATGATGGTTTGCTATAGTTAGGGGTCAATTGACATTAGATAAAATGCATTTTTTTCCAGATACAATCTGTATGGTTTTGTGATTTTTCTAGTGCTATTAAGCTGCATATGAAATGTGAGAGAAAGAAACAGATTGTGAGAGTAATTCTGGGTTAGGGTTTGGCAAAGAATTATTGGCCATAGGACAAAAGTACAAGGAATTTAAGAGTAGAGAATAGTGTAGAGTTGAATTGATTCATTGAGGGATTATACAAAAGGAAGGTGAATATAGCCAGGCCAAGGGTGATGACTTGGGAAGGAACTGGATGGTGGAAGGAACTGACGTTATAAAGAGAGCAAGAGTTTCTTAGAGGAAAAAAACAAACAAACAAATAAACCTGACTTCATAGAAGATTATGCAAATAGTCCACACTGGGAAGGATGGAAAGGGAAGCAGTATTATTGGGAGGGAGCCAGATTTTAGTGAGTGCCAAAAGATAGAAGGAGTGAAAAAGAAAGAGGTTTTAAGATGAGAGAATGTTTGTTAATTATAAAATGGGCATCCAGAGAACATGGTTAGGTAGAAAGTGTAGAGGTAAGACTGAGAAAAATTGGAGTAAAGAAGCCAGTAATTGGAGACCGAGACTGGGATCTGTATATACATTGACACACTGGGATAACCACTGAGGAATGAATCTAGGCATAGTATGAATGGTTGAAGAGAGCAAGGAGAATAGCTTATTCAAGATCCTGAACTAGGGAAAGTTTTACAAATCCCTGTTGGTTAAAACAGAAGTCAGGAATTGCTTGGAGATATTGCCCCAAGGTGACCACCTGAACTGGACTGGAAAAGTCCTTGACACAAAGGAAACAATTTACATACTTCTAAATCACTGGCTAATGTGGTTGTTTCAACTGAATTGTAGAGTGTGTAAAATTCAATAGATGCTAAATTCAGGGAAACAAAGGATGTGACTGAATATTTAAAATCATTTTGACATTTTAAAAATTGACCAGAAGCTGAAAGCATCTATATTGTTCATTTGATTTAAATATGTTTTGACATAGTGACATTTGATTCCTATCTGTACTTATACTAAATTTTTTAATAAAAATCTGGAGGCTCTGTGATAGTTTGGGGGAAGGGACATATGTAAAAAAGAAAAACTTATACCATTAATGTATACATATATATGTATATGTAGATACATATACATATATATGCATATATACACACATACATATACATATACATACATATACATGCACATATATATATATATATATATATATATAGAGAGAGAGAGAGAGAGAGAGAGAGAGAGAGAGAGAGAGAGACTAAAAATGGGATTTTTTTTTTTTGATGAGGTAAATTTGAGTTGGTACAAAAGGAAAAAAGTGTTTCTATGGTTTAAGTGACAAATTCTAACTGAACTCTGAAGTATCCATAATATTTTGAGAGTTCTTTATCTGTATATAAACAAAAGTGTCTCTTATTGGTAATTAAGTATACTGTCACTTGGCCAATTTCTTTTCCCAAATGACATTTAATGAAACTCTACATTCAGCAGTATATGGTTGCTTATGTTGCTGATGTGTTTGAGTTAAATATTTTGGGTTAAAAATGTTCATCAGAAGTAAACTTCTCTCTGTCCCAAGGTAATACTAATCTCAGAGAAAATACCTTCCAAGGAAAATTATTTTCAAATGTTCATTTTCTCTTTGAAATGGCTGAAAAAATGAATATTTAAACCCCAATCCTGTTAATTTTAAATGTCTATCAGCTGAACATCTTCATCACACATTGAAAAAGAACTCTTTCTTTTAGTCCAGTATATTTCTGAGTTTAAAAGACTGATGTTTTAGGTATATTTTTCACATGGAACTTTGCCCAAGTGGATGAGGTATTAATATGAGAAACTATAAACAAAATGTAGTTTTCTAAACTGCAGCAGAGTGATGTTCTTAATTTGTTACTATACACTGCCATCTTGAAAACTAAACTTAAGCATCCAAATTAAACAGAAGATGTAAATATTGGCCAGATGTTCCCTGGTGTTTGAACCTTTTTGATTCTTGAATTCCATTAGGTACAATTTGGGGCTGATTTAATGAATTCAGTTTCAATCTGAGATCTTTGCTAGGGATTTTTCTAACACATGATAATGACATCATTCTTTCAGGTAAGTGCCATGAGATGGTGTTCAGCTTTGGCAGGTCGCTGGAGTGTCAGACATGTTAACTGGGGGGAGTCGTTTGTTTGACTGTCTTTATGTGGGTAGGGAATATGCTACCTCTTTAGGAAATGCCAGCTGAGGCTGAGATTTCCTATGCCAAGCCAAACAGAGCCCTGACCACAGGCTGAAACGCTGTAAGACTCTTTAATCGTTCTGTCAAGTGGAACTGTAACACATATTTTTCTCTAGAGGTTGCAATAGTTTTCTGAGACAAACTGCAGCTGGTAAAATGTTAGTTTGGAGACATTGAATAGGAAACAGTGGCATTTGACCTGAGTACTGCCTGATGATTAAAGGTGACCAAGGTTTATTGATGAGTTAGAGGAAAAACCTTTGTCTTGTTTTTTGGATTTAAGGCTGCCAAAGATTACTACAGTCCCTAGCAATTTAGGACTTAGCAAGTACAAAAGAGATATTTAAATATGATCCATCTTATAATTACATATTGCAATACTTTGACACAAATGGAAAAAAAAATCAAATAACTCGGTAGGCAAACCTATTTTTTTATTCCAGCTACCAGAATCGCTCTTTCCCTTAACATACTTGTTAAAATTCCTCTTTTCTTTGCTAGATTTAACAACTAAAGGATTCCCTAGCAGCTGAGAGATAGCCAGTGTGAACATGCCATTTTTGTTGCATCTAAACTTCTATGTTCAAGAGAGGATATTGTAAAAGGCAGGTTAAATGGAGACAAGTAAATCATTTGACTTGGTGAATGACATACAAAGGTAGGTTATGAAATATAATGGGAAAAAAAAAAACTTGAATCAGAGGTCCTGGATTGCTGTTTTGCAACATTAGACATTTCTTCTCTGTAGATCTTATTTTTCCCATTTGTATAATGAAAGAGTTGGACAAAATAACCTCAAAATTCTCTTCTAGGTCTACTTTATCTTATCGCATGTCAAATCCTCTATTCCAACTTTTCACCCACTTATTCCATTGCTTGTTAAAGTATTTCTTGATGATCTCTTCATCAGCAGAAATTCTGAAACCTTAGTTCACTCAAGGTTTTCTTGAACCAAGATCTGTGGTAAGTGAAATTTTTTTGGAAACAAAGCAGCTGTGACATGTTTTGTCTCTATGAAGAGAATACTGTGGTCAAAGAGTCTGATAATGAAAATTGGGATCATACTCTACTGCCTATTTTGTAGGTCTAATTTTGAGTTAACTCATCAAGCAAGGAGGCAACAGGTTAAAATAAGGACACTGACAGATTGAGTTGAGACAGAGTGCCTGAAAAAAAGTGCTAGATTTAGTCAGAAGATTTTTTATTTGAATAGCAATAATTCTACTTACCATACAGGTAATGATGGACAAATTGCTTAAAATCTCAGGACCTTACCTGAAAAATTATGGGGATTAGACTAGATGGGGGACTCTTAATCTGGAATCTCTAAAATATATATATATATATATATATGTATATATATTATATATATATACACACGTAAACATATATATATATATATATATATACACACACACACATAAACATATATATGCATGTATATGTAATACACACATACATAAATCTGGGATCTGTGAAATACACATAAACCTATATGTGATGTGTGCGTGTGTATATATACATAAATAAAATGATCAATATATATATGTAAATTTCAGCATGGGGGTACTTTTCCTATTATTTATCTTATATCTTCTTGCTATGGCAGGAATGAATGAATAAAAAAAAGTTGTAAAAAAAAAGGTTTGTTCTTTGTTTTCAAAGTGAACTAATAACATCATACAGTGATGTCATGACTTGAATATGAATTAAATTTAAGTAAGACAAAAGTGCACAAAGTTGTCAGTTTCATTCTCTCTTCCAGGCTATCAAAGTCCAGTGGCAAAACAACAATCAGATTGACTTGTGATGGCCTGAGATGCAATGAATGATTTTAGAGTCTTCATTGTCTGACTAAGCTCTAAGTGCTCCATAGCATATGATTCAGCTGCCTTCATGGCCTGGAAACAAATTATTCTCATCCATTCATTTTGCTAGGAAAAGTCTTCATATATTTGGAATAGACATCCCCCTAAGTCACCAATAGATTCTGAGGCCTGTTAGCATCAGTCTAATTTAACTTATTTTTATGAGTGTGTGGCTGCTGTACATAATATAGTTACCTGAAGCCACAAGTTAGAATTGGTGAAGGTGGACAACAAGGTAGATCAGGAGCCCTGAAAAATACTTGGCAAACCTCACATCAAAGATGCAAGTTCTTTCTGAACATCCCCTATACCCTAAGCAGAAATTAGGCATGGACCAACATCTCAAACCCTATACCAAGATAAGTTCAAAATGTATACATGGCTTAGTTATAATGTGTAATATCATAAGCAAATTAGAAGTGCAAAGGAAAAAATCTGCCATGTCTATGGATAAGAAATGTTATGACCAAACAAATGATAGAGAGGATAATAGGAGATAAAATATATAATTTTATTACATGAAATTAAAAAGGATTTTATATGAAGAAAACCAATTCAGATAGAATTGGAAGGAAAACATAAAAATGGGGAAAAGTCCCATATATTTCCCATATATCTTCTTTGAATCATTCAAATTCTATAGCAATAGAAGGTAAAGTACATACTTACTCCTGAAGCTATATTCCTACTGTTCTCCCCACTTAGAAAACCATTTCCTTTTGTCCTTCATCTAATCCAAAACCTACCTAAGCTTGCAAGCTTAGTTCAGTTTCACCTTCTCCGCTAAGTTTTTGGTAGTTATTCTACTGTACACTATTTTTTCTTATCACACTTCTTTTAGTTGGCAAAAGCTTATTTTTCATGTATGTTATTTTTATCTCTGCAACTAAATCTTAAATTTTTTGATGGCAGGGATCACACCCCATACTTCTTTGGATTTGTGCCTGGTATAATCTGAATATGTTACAGGAATTAAACACTTGACAACTAATTGATATCTAACTCTGTCTATTGTGGTGGCATTGTTTTTGGGGATGTATGTGATCTAATGATAACTACAAATATATATATATATATATGTGTGTGTGTGTGTGTGTGTGTGTACATATATACATACAATATAGGCAATTGGGATTAAGTGACTTGCCTGGGGTCACATAGCTAGGAAGTGTTAAGTTTCTGAGGTCATATTTGAATTCAGGTCCTCTGACTCAGGGCTGGTGCTTTATCCACTGTGCTACCTAACTGCCCCAACAAAAATATTTAAGGAAACAAAAATTAGTAAATCTGTTATCCCATCTTTTTGCTTTCTTAGAAAATGGTAGATTCCAGTATTAGTTGGAATTCAGAAATTCTGAATTAAACTTCATTGCCACAAAATAGAAGTTCACAGTTATGTATTTTTCTTAATATTTTTATTGAATATATATGGGGAAATAAAAATAGTATTTGATCTTATGAGAAAAGGTTAAAAAGTTTATTTAGAAGTGTAATAATGTACAATGGATGAGAGGGAAGGGAAACTGTAGGTAATAAAAATGCAAAGGAAACATATAGTAGCCCAGATGTAGGTTGAAAAGGATGTTTGAACTGGGAACAGAAAGTAAGAAGAGGATGTTAAAGACATTTGAAGCTTTCCATGTTCTTTCCCACTCTAACCCACTTAGGATAACTGAAAGTGATTTTCCTCAAATTTTTCATAACAATTTGTCAGAACATCTTTGTTTTTTTTTCTTTTCTTTTCATAGTTGTTTGTATTTGTGTTTTGCCTCTCCTCTTAAGAGAACAGGCATTATACTATATCTATGTCTTCAATCCCTGATGGAAAGAAAGTCTTTTCTATAAATTAAACTAATAGTGAAGGGAATTTCCTCATTGTAAAATTAAGACCTTGTACTTGATTATCTCTAAGATCCCTTTCAGGACAACCAGATGTTGTGGAGTGTCAGCCAGAATGCCAGCCTGCAGTCAGAAGGACCTGAATTCAAATCACACTTAAGACAATAACTAGCTATGTGATCCTGGGCAAATCACTTAACCCCATTTGCCTCAGTTTTCTCATTTACAAAATGAAGTAGAGCAGGAAATAGCAAGACATTCCAGTATCTTGTTTAAAAAAATAGTATTTTCCCCCTAATTACATGACAGGACAATTTTTAGCATTCATTTTCACAAGATTTTGAGTTCCAAATTTTCTCCATTTGTGCTTCCCTTCCTTTCCCTCTTTCTAAAATGCTAGGCAATTTGATATATATTATACATAAATTATCACATAAGACATATTTCCATATTAGTCACAATGTGAAAGAAGAAACAGATCAAAAAGAAAAAAAAAAGAAAGCTATGAAATAGAATAAAATAAGTGAAAAAGTGTAGAGACTATCAGTTCTTTATCTGGATGTGAATAGCTTTTTCTTTGGTGATACCTTTGAACTTGTTTTAGATCATTATGTTGCAGAGAAGAGTTGATTGATGCATAGTCTATCATCATACAATGTTGGTGAAATTATGTGCAATGTTTTATTTCTGATTCTGCTCATTTCATTTAGTATCTGTTTATACAATTCTTTCCATTTTTTTAAAAAATCTGCCCATTTATCATTTCTTATTCCACAATAGTATTCTATTACATTCATATGTCACAGTTTATTCATCCATTCTCTAATTGATGAACAGTCCCTCAATTTCTACTCATCACCTCAGTTTCCTTTTTGTTTACTCTTTGGTAGGATTTATCAACTTCCCCATCAGTATAATTTTGCTATTTCTTCTTGTAACTCACTAAACTTCTCCTTTAAGAATTTGTATGCTACATATTACTTAGTACATATGTGTTTGCTTATTGATAATACTTCTTGTTTATGGTAGCTCTTTGTGCCAGCTCTCTTTAAATTGGATTTTTTTTTGCTTTTGTTTTGTCTGAGAATTGCTACCCCTACTTTTTTTTTAACTTCAGCTGAAGTATAATAGATTTGCTATAGCTCATTACCTTTACTTGATGTATATTTCTCCCACTTCACTGTTGAGCAAGATAGATTTGTATATTCAACTTATTGTGTATATTATTCTTTGAGCTCTTTGAGCTAATACTAATGAGAATAAGGTTAAAGTGATACCCATTGACTACTGTCCCATTTTCTCTCCCACTGTAATAGTTTTTTTGAGCTTTTTCACATGAAATAATTTACTCCTTTCTTCCTCTTCCTTTCTTCTGTACCCAGTGTACTTCTCTTTCTTAATCCTTAATTATTTTTATATTATTCCCTCAAGTCTATGTTATGCCAATAGCCTCAGTATTCCTTCCAGCTATACTATTACTGAAATACTAATAGTATAGTGGAATAGTTTTTAAGAATTACAAAATCTTCCCAAGTACTTTATTTCCATTTTTATTTCATGTTTTTTCTGTTCCTTTTTTACCTTTTAAGACTTCTCTTGGGAATTAATATTGGAGATAACTGTTTTTGTTCAGTGCTGGTCTCCTTATGAAAGATTGAAACCCTTCTATTTCATTGAATGACCATTTTTTCCCTTGAAATATCATACTTATTTCTCCAGGTCAATGATTTTGGTTGTAGTCCTAGTTCATTTGCCTTCCAGAATATCATGTATCATGTTCCATCACCTTCATCTAATCCTTTAATTTTGCAATTGTATCCTGTATAATCATGATTGTGATTCTCTGATATTGGAATTGTTCTGGCCACTTGCAGTATTTCCCCATTGACTTAGTTGTTCTGATATTTGACTATAATATTCCTTGGAGTTTTACTTTTGGAATCTCTTTCTTGAGGTGATTAGTGGTTTTTTTCAATATCTTTTTAGACCTCTGTTTCCAGGATATCAGACCAATTTTCCTTGATAATTACTTGAAAGATGCTTTCCAGGTCCTAATTTAAATTATGGTTTTCAGGTAGTCCAATGATTCTGACATTTTCTCTCCTGGATCTATTTTTCCCGGTGTCATTTTTCCAATGTGGCATTTTACATTTTCTTCTAGTTTTCATTGTTTTGAATTTGATTGGTTGATTCTTGATATCTAATAAGGTCATTAGCTTCCACTTGCCCAATTCTAACTTTTATGGAGTTGTTTTCCTCATTTAGCTTTTCTTTTTCCATTGGGCCAATTCTACTTTCAAATCAGCTGTTTTCTTTTTTCTAAGCTGTTTGACTCTTTTTTTCACATTCCTTTGTATCACTTTATTTCTTTTCTTTTTTGAAAAAAATTAGTAAGTTTATTTATTTTTAATACACATTGCTTTATGAATCATGTTGGGAGAGAAAAATCAGACCAAAAGATAAAAACAATGGAAAGATAAAAACAGAAAAACGAAGTGATCATAGCATATATTGCTTCACATTCAGTCTCCTTAGATCTTTTTCTGGAGGCAGATACCATTTTCTGTCCAAAGTTTATTGGGATTGCTTCTGATCAATGAATTGCTAAGAAGAAGTAAGACTTTGAGAATTGATCATCACACATTCTAGCTGTTATTTTGTACATTGTATTCCTAGTTCTTTGAGAATTTTCCATGGGTATTTTGACATTGTTGTCCTCTTCTGAGTCTGTGTCTTGATTTTTCCTCTCACCATAATAACTTTCGCTAGTCAGATTCATTTTTATTATTGTTTTTGCTCATCATTGTCAACTTTTCCCTTTTCTTTCAAATTTGAAATTTGCTTCCATGGTAGAAGGGACACCATCTTAGGCTTCTTGTGCCTGGGGCTGCAGGCCCTGACTATTTACCTAGTGTTGTATTTACGTCACCCTGTGACCTACAGAAGACTCTTGCATCTGGTCCTGCTCAGAGAGTCTGAAGTAGGCAATGACTGACCCTGCTAGAGGCCATAGAGACAATGGTTGCTTAGCTGGAGCTGAGATAGAATTGTTGTTCTGGTGTCTGCTATATGCTGGGACTAGTGGGGTATTTCTGCATTTTCTCTGAGGTTACCCTGGAGCATATGGAGGTCTGATTGCTGCAGGTTACCTGTTTCCCCAGGACTATGCACAGGAGTGTCCCAGTATTAGTATTTAGTTGTTCTATCTCATTGGGGCTCAATAGTTTGCCAAGATGGGTTTTGATACTGGCTTGCTGCCCTGTTCTGGACTGTATTCTCCATTTATGTAAATAAAACAGTCACATACTATCTTTTTGTTGGTTCTGCTGCTGCAGAATTTGTTTTATTGTTTTTGGGGATGGATATTAAAGGGATGACAATTTAAAGTTTGCTCTACCATTCTCATATCTTGTCTAAGAAATCCTGAATGGTGTTACAAAGAGTGAGGTATTATTGAAACAATCCAGCAGTAACAATGAGAACTACAAATGTCTCTTTCACTCAGGTGACAGTGGATAGAGTGTTGGGCCTGGAGTTAGAAAAACATCTTCCTGAGTTCTATATTCTGCTGGCTTTTTATTGAATGTAATTTTCATTGCATTATGATCTGAAAAATGATGCATTTACTATTTCTGCCTTACTATATTTGAATTTGAGGTTTTTGATGTTCTAATATATGGTCATTTTTTTTATAGGTTCCATGAACTCCTGAGAAGAAAGTATACTCCTTTCTGTCTCCAGTAAGTTTTCTGCAAAGATCTATCATGTCTAACTTTGCTAGTATTCTATTTACCTCTTTGACTTCTTTCTTATTTATTTTGTGGTTTGATTTATCTAATTCTGAGAGTGCAAGGTTGAGGTCTCCCACTATTATAATTTTGCTGTCTATTTCTTCTTGCAGTTCTCTTAATTTCTCTTTTAAGATTTTAGATGCTATACCACTTGGCGCATAGATGCTTAATATTGATATTGCTTCATTATCTATGCTACCCTTTAGCAAGATATAGTGCTCTTCCTTATCTCTTTTAAATAGATCAATTTTTGCTTTTGCTTGATCTGAAATCAGGTTGGCTACCCCTGCTTTTTTGACTCCACCTGAAGCATAGTAAATTCTGCTCCAGCCTTTTACTTTTACTCTGCATGTATCAGTCTGCTGCAGATGTGTTTCCTATAAACAACATATTGTAGGATTCTGGCTTTTAATCCAGTCTGCTATCCACATCCACTTTATGGGGGAGTCTACCCCATTCACATTTATGGTTAAAATTACTAATTCTGTATTTCTTGCCATCTTGTTAACCCCTGCTTATGCTTTTCTCCATTCCTTCCCCTTATCCCCTCCCCAGTATTAAACTTGTGAGCACCACTTGCGTCTCACAGCCTCCCACCTTAGAGTATTTCCCCTTTTCTTACCCCTTTTCCTCACAATTTCTGTATTCCCTTCCACTTAGCTTACTTCTTCCCTTTTCACTTTTCCCCTCCCACTTTTCAATGAGGTGGAAGAAGTTTCTCTATAAGTCGAATATGATTAATATTTTTCTCTTTAAGCCAATTCTGACGAGAGTAAGATACACACTATGTTCATCCCCTCCCTTCTTTCCCTGAGATATAATAGGTTTTCTTTGCCTCTTCATGAGATGTAGTACTCCTACTTTACTCTTTTTTCTGGTATAATTTCCTTTCTATTTCTAGTTTCTTTTTTATATTATAACTATAAAACCAAATTATACAGGTGTTCTTTATGTATATTCATAACAGAAATATAGTTCCCCAGATTTCTTTTTAGCTTTTTATGTTTCTTTTAAGTCCTACATTTAATCAAACTTTTTGTTTAGTTCCATTTTTTTTTCATCAGAAATACATGAAATTCACCTATTTCATTGAATGTCCATCTTCTTCCCTGGAAAAAAATGCTTATTTTGGCTGGATAAGTTATTCTTGGCTGCATACTAAGTTCCTTAGATTTTTGGAATATCAGATTCCAGGCCCTTCGATGCTTTAATGTGGATGCTGCTAGATCCTGAGTAATCTTTATTGTGGCTCCTTTATATTTGAATTTTTTTCCCTAGCTGCTTGTAATATTTTTCCTTGGTCTGATAGTTCTGGAATTTAGCCACAATATTTCTTGGAGTTTTGATTTTGGAGCCTCTTTCAGTAGGTGATCGATTAATTCTTTCAATGTTTATTTTACCTTCTGTTTCTATAACATCTGGACAGTTCTCTTTGATGATTTCCTGAAAAAAAATAGTGTCTAGGCTCTTTTTTTTCATCATAATTTTCGGGAATTCCAATAATTCTCAGATTATCTCTCCTAGATCTATTTTCCAGGTCTGTTGTTTTCCCAAGTAGGTGTTTAACATTTTTTCAATTGTTTCATTTTTTTTGGTTTAGCTTGCCTGATGCTTGATGTCTCCTCAAGTTATTCATTTGCATTTGTTCAATTCTGATTTTTAATGAATTATTTTCTTCATTTCTTTTTGTATCCAATTGAGTTTTTAAATGTTGTTTTGTTCTATAGGAATTTTTTCATTGTGCCAATTTTATTTTTTAGAGAGCTATTTTCTTTTTCCAATTCACTAATTCTGTTTTTCAGGGATTTGATTTCTTTATCTACCCTATTTTTAAATGAGTGGGATGAGTTATCTAGACCCTCTTGCCAAGCTTTCCTTTTCTTTCCCCATTTTTCTTCTAGCTCTCTTGTGAGAGCCTTTTTAATTTCTTTTATGAGAGTCTTGTGTGGTAGGACCAGATCATATCCTCCTTTGGGGATTCATCTGGAGACAATCTGCTTTTAGTCTCCTCAGGGTTTGAAGTCTGCTCTCTATCTGTATAGAAGTTATCAATAGTTAGAATGTGCTTTAAATTTTTACTCATTTTGACAAAAAAAATAATAAAAAAAACCCAACCAAACCAAAGAAAAGCAAATGCGGTCTGCTTTTTTGGGCAGTGTGGTGTTATCAGGCTTCCTCTATAGATTACAGGAAGCACAGTGGAGTAGCAATGGAATAAAAATGGCTGCACTGCCTGTACAATGGCTACTTTCTGAGACTCTGAGAGCATGCTGAGTCATTCTGGGTGCGGGTGGGTGTGGTCAGGGCCCAAGAGACCCCAGTGTTTCAGGATTGAAGTCTTTACCCCCTGTGTTTGTAGCTTCTCTGCTGATCTACTGGCTTGCTGCCAGGGCAAAGAAGTTCACACTGGGTAAAGTTATCCCCGCAAGTTTTCCAAGGGCTGTGACTATACCCCACTCCCCTCTGCTCTGCTCAGCATTAGCTGCTTCCAAGCTCTTACTGCCTACCTGCTGTCTGCTCTTGATCTAACTATCCAGGCCTGCGAGCAAAAATAGAGCTTTTCTGGTGAATTTTGAGGGTATATTGTTGGTAATGTATTCATGGGTTATTTCAGTCAAGCACTAATTCTGGGCCATATCATGAAAAAAAGTAATTTGGGGGCAAGGAAAGGCTTGGGTAGATGTGTGTGTCCTCTCCGCCATCTTGGCTGAAGTTATCACATCTTCCTGAGTTCAAATCTGACATCTGATACTTAGTAGCTATGACACTCTTGGAATTTTATGTAACCCTCTTTGCCTCAGGTTCCTAATCTGTAAAATGAACTGGAGAAGGAAATGAAAAACCACTCCTGTATCTTTGGCAAGAAAACCCCAACTGGAATTATGAAAAGTCAGACACCACTAAAAACAACTGCACAACAGCAATTGGAACTCACTCTCATAAGGTTATAGCCTACCTGTTCTGTCACTGGAAAACCTTCACCCACATTCAAGAAAGAAGAAACATAACAGAGAGAGACAAAACATGAATCATCTATATTTGCTGCCAGATGAAGAAGGAGGTACCCTCTTCCTTCTAATTGGTAAGCCACAATTTTTTCAAATCTTTTGTATGCAACTAGGTATCCCCCAGGATCATACCCTGGGTTCTCTTTTCTTTCTATAGAATTTCACTTGATGGTCTATAACCATGTATTCAATAATTCATATGCTGATGACTATCAAATAAATTTATGCATCATAATATCTCTGATAACTACCTGCCTTGAATATCCAACTGGCTTTTTTAATATTTTAAACTAGATGTCTCATAGATATTTCAAAATTAACAAGTCCAGAAACTGAAGTATTAATCATTAATTCCAAACTCTCTAATTTACCCTTCTTAACTTTTATTACTATACAAAGAATCACCATACTCCATTACCTCAGCTCACAAACTTAGAGATCATTTGCAACTTTCATTTTCTTTCAACATTTCTTCCCCCCTCCAATTTTATTCAAACAGTTGCCAAGTTCTGTTGATTTTATTTTACTAACTTATCATTTATGTACTCCATTTTCTGACATTTAGTTCTGGCTCAGCAGCCAATTAAAAGATTTTTTTCTCATTATGAGGCCAAAAGACAGAGTTAGATGATATCTGTGTCTACTCTGAATTGGAGCAGAATTTCTCCAGGAACACATTTTCAGAAGCAAATTCAGCAGCCCCTTCTGTTAGCTGTCAGCAACCCAGGGCATATGGTCTAAGGACTGTATCTCAACTAACCAGTCCCTAGACTATAAACATATTTATTGATTAGCAAGAGGAAAGAATAGTCAAAGAATACTCTTCTCATTTAAATTTTAATTTATAGAATAAAACAAGTATTTCTATTATATAACATAATAAAAAGATTGTACATGAAACTGTAAATCTATCCTGTACAACATGCTATTCCATATATATAGTTATCATGTAAATTTTTTCCCCTACCTTTTCTTTCCTCCCACCTCCTTCCCTAGAGATGGCATATTTTTACACAAATGTGTTTATTTATTCATTCTTAACTTTAAATTTTAACTTTTCTTGTAGTCTTCATGAGATGAAGCACTTGGGATTAGTTAATTTTGCAGATCTGGAAACATAGTAAGAAAATGAAAATATTACTTGTTTATCAGGGAAGAGTTTTCAAATATTAAAATAGAGATAGTAACCATCTCTGATATATTTGTCTAAGAAAAGAAAGGATAAAAAGAAAAAGGTACTACACAATAATCAAAATAACCATGTTGACTCTAAATTAGTATTGTGGAAAGATCAAGCCAAACATAGGATTTGATGTTGAAAGAAAGTTTCAAATTTACTTAATCCAGGTTTTGGATTTTATAGCTGAGGAGATTTAGGTCCACACAAATGAAAGGACTTCCAAAATTGTTAAGACACTAGGTAAGAGAATAATAATAATAGCTAACATTTATATGTCATGCAAGATTTCCAAAGCACTTCACAAATGGCTCATTTTATCCTCAGAGCAAACCCTATAAGGTGGATGCTGTTATTATTTGTATTTTTTTCTGTGAGAAAACTGAGGCAGTCAGAGATTGTTACTTTGCCAGCCATATAGCTGCTAAGTATCTGAGACTGGGTTTGAACTTAGGTCTACTTGATTCCATATCTAACCACTAAGCCCTTAAAATATTACCTGAGAGTCCTGATTCTAAATTCAGTGTACTTTCTATCATCCTCCATGATGAGGTAAGGCATAAGTTCATGAAGTTTTCATGATGTACTCACTATTGTTGAGTGGTAAGGGCACTAAACTAGGATTAACTAGTTAGGTCATTTAGGATAGGTTAAAATGTTAAATATTATGAGTCCAAACACCGAACCTGGAACCTTTATTAAAAACCCCTTTCAAACATATCTAATTCACTATTTTTTATTTTCAATTAAACAAGTAGTTCCAAAGCCATCTAGCTGTTATTGTATAGGTTACATTTCTCTATTTTGTCTATAAGAAACTTTGTCTAATGCCTTGCTTTAAAAAGGTAAATTATCTCTACAGCATTGTATGGATATTGCTAAAATTTCCCAGTGAGGCAGTATAACTTAGTGGTTAGGTGAAAAAAAAAATTCCCTAACATACTTTGTCAAAAATGGAAATCAGTTTAATTTGGCTTTAGCTATACTTTCCCCAAATCTTTTAATATCAGAAAACAACTCCATTTGTATTGTGCTCTCAGTATGAAGCTTTTTTAGCTCCTAGTGTTATCAGTCATTCAATTGTGTCTGCATCTTTATGATGCTACATACTGTACTATCCATGGGGTTTTCTTGTCAAGAATACTGGAGTGGTCTGCCATTTCCTTCTCCAGTTAATTAAGGCAAATTGAGGTTAAATGAATTGCCTAGGATCACACAGCCAGTAAGTATCTGAGATCAGATTTAAACTGAGATGTTCTTGAATTTAAACCCAATTCTCTATCCATTGATCCATCTAGCAGCCCCAATTAATTCCTAGTGATCATTTATTCCTTTCCTAAACATTCCTTAACTATTTCTTAAATAATGTTTTACAGTTTTTTCAAAGACTGGAAGTCAACATTACTGCTCTGTAATTCATACATTTCACTCTCTTCCTTTAAAATATGCTTAGTATTTTCTCTTTGATCTTTATCACTTCCCTGTTCTCCAACATATTTCATAAATCACTTTCAGTAGATCAGTAATAACATTGATGGTTTATTTTGTGAGCTGATATGTATTTTATCTGGACTTGGTATAAACACATAAAGAGCAGCTGCATACCATTTTATCATCTTCTTCATTATTTTGGGTTCAAGTATCTATTAGCTACCTTTGTCCTGTATTTTCCTGATTTAAGACCATTCTCCTTGATAGAAGAAAATAGAAGCAAAAGTAAGACTTCAGTAGGTCTGCTTTTTTCTCATCATTCTTATCATCATACTATCCACCCTGAAGAGTGGCCCTATAACTCCTTTGATCTTCCTCTTATCCCCACTACAGATAAAACAAACAAAGCAACCCTAAAACCAGACATTGCTGTTGTTGTCTTTAGCATTCCTTGCTGTCTTCAACTCAGACCAATCTTTAGTCCTGTTGACACTGTTCAGACAGGACCATGACATAATTTTTTGTTCTCCCTTTTGTAACCTACTCTTGCTTCCATCTTCTATATATGACTTTCTAAAATCAAATTTAGTAAGTTAAGTTCCCTGTATATCAGACTCATTCAATAACCACCTCTTTTTAAGAAAATCATTCAATATAAAAGTTGGAATGTCAGATTCCATTTATAATTAAACAAGAACACTCGAAAGTTGTTCAAAATGTAGTCATTCAACTTTGAGTTAAGACCTTTGGAAAACAGATCCTCACTATAATAAGGCAGTCCGTTTCACTAATGTAAATATGTAAAATGTTAGGAAGCAGATGGTAATAATGATGATGATGATGAAACCACTACTTAACTCCTGTGAATTAATGGACTAATATGCAAAATAAAGTATATATTTTTGGATATGGTCAACATAGAAAGTTGTTTAGCTTTCTTAACTGTGAGGGTTTTAATTTTTTTCCTCCACTTCTACCCCCTCACCAAAAAAGAAAAAAATTATGGGAAGGGGGGATAAATGCTTGGAAATTTAAAAAAATCAATTTAAATTAATGTTAATTTTTTTCATCACATAAGGCTAAGATAGATATTAGCCTTTCTTAAGATAAGCCTTAAGATATTTCTTAAATACTTCCCTTTAGGTCCAAGCAAAACAAGTCTGATAATACCTCTTATACAATATAGCCGTTCAAATGTGTGACTATGGTTACAATGTCTTCCTTAGTCTTTCCCAAATTAAATCTTCTCAGTCTAGCAGGAGTTCTAGTCCCTTTATCATTCTGATACCTTCTGCTTCCCCTATGGAACTTTTCTATCTTATGGTCTTTTAAAAATCTAGGGCTACATTCATCATCTAAATGCTTTCTCTTTCTATTTCAAAATATCCTTTTAAAAAGCTTTCCATTCCTTCTCAGATAACTTCTCTTATAGAGTTTTAGTTTGCAGGAACTACTTAGACTTTTTGTAGAGTCTTTGAAATCTGATCTCCACATTTCTCAGGTATATGAGAATATTTTCCCCCAAAACTAACACTAGTAAATAGAAGTGCCCACACTATAAATAACTTAGTACTGATTTTGCGATGAAAATTCAATGGCCAGTCATAAAACCTTCAATATCATGCCTTTTTCCAGGAATCACAAATTGTTCTTCAGATTTAATAGCACTGCTTCAATGTAACCTTCTAAAAGTATTTCTTTGTCTTTACAATATACATTTGCGTTAGTGGATGTTTCATATATTCCAAGTACAAGGAAATAAGAATATATGAGATCATGATGACACTTGCTTTGCAATCAAAATTCCTGGCTAAGTGATTAGACTATTGCTGTATCCTACTAGACCTGAGCAAGGTATTAGGGAAGTTCTTTCTGTTTACATCAGGCCTTCAGTTCCAGCCTACAGAGATGATGTATAAACAGATGAGGAAACTAAGAGAAAATAAGAATTTTTGGAAGAATTTGCCTTACTTTAAAACTTCCAGTTCCTTGATTTAAAATTAAAATTCTTAGTCTTAATCTTTGGATGTTTTGCCAACACTTTATTTGTATTAAGATAAGAGAAATAGGAATTTTACAGTTATTTCCACATCCAACATTGTATTGTTCCAACTGGACATATGAATCATCACAAAATAAAATATATATCATAAATGAATGTGTTAACCAGAATAAAAAAGAATAATTTAACATTAATATTATTTTTGTTAAGTTTTGTTAAGTTTTCATTATACATAAGACCCTGCTACATTCTGGGGATACAAAGACAAAAATCAAATAGTTTCTTCCCCCAAGAAGTTTACATTTTATTGGGGAGAGAAAACATATGAAAACAGTATATAGGCCAGTGGATCAAGTACTGACTCTGGAGTCAAAGGACCCACCTCTTATGCCTCTATGACCTTTAAGTGAATTATTTAACATCTGTGGGTTTCAGTCATCTCAACTTTAAAACTGGGGAGTTGGGTAGGTTGGTCTCTTTTTTATTTTGTGTTTACTTTAGTTCTATGATCCTAAGATATCAGATAAGTTGAAGTACAAGAAAATACTGGAAATATCAGAAATCTAGCAGTGCTTTATAGAAGAAAGAGCATCTTAATTTGAGAGAGCCTTTTAAAAGCTTCTAATGATGATAAGGATTTTTGAAAGGTGGAAAAGAGGAATAAATATATTTCAGACATGGGGGAGGGCTTATACAAATAAAGAAAGTTATTAGAATGCTAGCATTTTTCATTTAGGAAACAGCTGGTAGTTCAGTATAGCTGAAGTGCAAAGGGGGAATAATCAAATAAGACTGAGTAAATAGGTTAGATTGAGGAAGGTCTGGAAAGAGTTTGTGCTTTGATTTTGAGACAATAAGAAGTCAGTGAAGCAGGAAAAAGATGTATTCTAAACTATGTATGCTTAATGAAGTTTATTTGGGTATCTGGATAAAAGGCAGATTGCTGGCTATAGAGAAGAGAAGAGAGACTGATTAAGAGGTTACCACAGTGGTCTGAGTGAGAATTTAGAAAGTCTGAGCTAGGTTAGTAGGTATGTCAATGGAGAAAAGGGTATAAAGGAAAGAAATATTGTGGGAATTGTTAAGGCTTGATAAGTGTTTGGCTGTGTGAAGAATGTGAGGAACAAGGGAGAGTCACAAATAAATCCATGTTCTTAAAGCTGAGTGACTAGGAAAATGGCAGTGTCTTCAATATAAATATAGAAGTTTAGAGGAGGGGATATTTTAGGGCTGAAGATGTTTTATTTTAGCATGGAAGTGAGTGCTACTCTTAAAGGCTGTGGCAGAAGAGCACATACTATAACAGTTTCTATCAAACTGAATAGTTCTGAGTATAGTTCTGGCATTAAAATCTATTTGCTATATGAAGACTAGCTTTGCTAAATATGAAGAGGTTAATCACCAGCAATTTGGATACTTAGATCCATCAGAGAAACACATGCAATAAAGACAAATAGAAAATTTCTTTCAATCTGATCTACTGAAAGTACATCTATATATTTTTCAATGATATTGGCAGAAAATGAACAGTATGTGCTAAATTTCAAAGTGTATCTAGATTATCTACCTACATCAGTTTTATTATTGACATTTCAATTGTAAAATCCTCATCCAATGACAAGTAAAAGAAATAAAGCATATCAATAATAATATACATGTTCTAAATCAGGGATTTTAACCTGGGGTTCCATGAATTTATTTTTAATTTTTCAATATGTAGATAACTTTCAATATGATTAATGTTGTAATCCTATGTAATTCATTTTATACATTTAAAAATATTATGATGAGGAATTCATAGGCCTAGCTAGATGACCAAAGGCTCCATGACGTACACAACACAATCTGTAAAACTCCTACTCTAAATTAACCTGAAGATATAAATAAGTTGCATTTAAATTAAAAGCTATTTTACAAGTTCTCCTTGGAAAAGTAAACCAAGGAGCTGATTGCAAAGGGTTTCATCATATGCCCCTAAAACTCCTAGAAACCTCATTTCCAGGATAATTTTTTTGTTACCTTACTTTCAGTATTCTTGTTCAAAATAAGGAAAATTACCATCATGAAAATAATTGCCTCTTATATAACAACATCTATTGAAGATGATGAAAAAGTAGAGAAGTTCTGTGAAGAACATAACAAAATTCACCAGACCAAGTCAACATAGACTTTACCACTTAATGACATCAATGTGAAGATAGGGCCAAGAAAAAAATTATGGGGAAAGATATCTAATTCAATTAGATACTTGAATTCAAATTGCAGAAATGAAAGAACAACAAGCAAATTTGTAAGCAATGAAAACTTTCTTTTAGAATACAGTTGTATAATGGAGAGGCAAATGGTGGCTTTAAGTGAACTGCAAATACTACCAGTGATGATTTCTTTATATATGGTAATACAAAAAATAACATTCAGGAACACTCAAATACTTTGAGAAAGAGTTAAATATTGAGAACAAGGGATTCAAATGAACAATTTGAGTGTTGCACTAGTTTCAGAGAATGCTAAATTAGCTAGAGAACAACTACCTGTATATTAGGATTAAAAGAGATGGATATATATTTATCTGTACCATTAAAGGGTGAGATCACATTGATGAGGTCATAAATACATTAAAGTACTATGGTATTAAAGGCTTCGTTTGACAAAAACAAAACAAAACAAAACAAAAAAAACCTAGGATTAATTACTCAGAGGAATTCCTTGAAAAAGTAAGTATGTCTCTGAATAATAGTTTACTCATCCTTTTTTCTTGGAAAATAAAGTCAAATGATACATTTCAGAGAATCCTTTATATCAGATAATTTCAATTTTGAAGGTTCATGTGGCTTCTTTAAAAATCCTTTATTGATCCCTTTAAAAATTATATTGCAGTGATAGGCAGTAAAAAAAAAAAATTACTCCCTTCACAAGAAAACATAAACCATGCCCCTCCCCTGAAGAAGTAATAATTTCCCTCTTTTCTGGTCAACCAAAATCATCTGAAACAATAATCAAATTTGCCCTTTCTGCTTTCATGGAAGGGAGATATGTCTATTTTATGAAGATGTCAGTTTCTTCTCTTCCAACTCCCTATAAATGGCCTTTTAGTTTACATTATTGAGATAATATACATACATATATCATATATCCATATATACACATATCTATATGTCAATATATATTACATATATATAAATATGTATGTACATATATACATTTTAATTTGCCTTTTTCATATATCTTTTTGGTTTATATATATTTTCCTGAT
This sequence comes from Antechinus flavipes, assembly GCF_016432865.1. NCBI lineage: Eukaryota > Metazoa > Chordata > Mammalia > Dasyuromorphia > Dasyuridae > Antechinus > Antechinus flavipes. The sequence continues at coordinate 477,174,767 of NC_067398.1, read as the reverse complement.
TTTCTCTGAATGTCTTATAGTTATCTCAGTGCACAATAATATTCTAATAATTTCAAATATAAAATCTCTCTCCCCATATTCTCTCCAAGATACACTATTGCTATTTTTGTAATTTTTACCAATTTGTATGGTATGAAGTGAAATCTCACTCTTTTTTAATTGGTATATAACTTATGATTAGTGATGTAAAAATGTTTCCATGTGGTGATTTAAAATTTTTAACTTAAAAATACTCGTTCATATCTTTTAACCTCTTTATCTACTAGGAATGATTGTGCAAATGTCTATGTTTTGGATATTAGGCATTTGTCTCTGGTGTATGATGCAAATTCTCTTTCCTACTCTATAGTTTCTCTTCTAATTCCATGTGTCTCTTTAGAAAAGTAAATATTAGAATTGGTCAGGACCCCAAATTTTTTTATTTTCATTGTTTTAATAAGATAAATAAATGACTACCATCTATCTTATACTTGAGAATTTTGAATGGATAATTTAGAGTTGCTTCAAATGATTCTTCTGGAGAAGGTTAAAATAATTAAGTTGAAAATTTCAAATTTAGATGGGACCTCAGAGATTATCTAATTTAAACTTCAGTAATTTAATAAATTCTATGTTACTCAAAAATGTCTCAGATGTTCAATCTTTTCTTGAAATGACTCTCTGAAAATGAATTAATTCTTCTAGTGTCCAGAAAGAGTTTAGCAGTTGAGAGGGAATTTCCAAGTAATTTATCTTAATCAAATAATATTTATTATACTACATTTTCCAAATGCACAAAGCTATCTGTTTAATATGAATTTGAACTACTGGAATGCAATATTGTAAACTTTTATATTGAATAACATCTTGAGAGGTGTAAATTAACTCTTCTTGAGAATTTCTAAAATTACTCATGGGGAGCAGCTTTCTGGGGAAAAAAACTTTATTCAGTAATATATGTATGCATATGAAATCATTTTACTTATATTTTAAATTGCATATCTGAAAGCGTGAGAATTTGTATAATAACATTCTTTCAATGTACATATATACATGTAATTATAAAGCATAAGCCTAAACATCGGATTTTTTATATATCAATAGTTGATATCAAAGGGAAATTGAAGCATCTAAATAGAGTTATATGGGAATGGAGTTCTTTCGGTAAACTTAGAAGTTAAAACTTTAGTTTTGAAATATTTTGACTCATATTTTATGTGTATGACCAGCACAACTCTTACAGTATCCATTACAAAGTTTCCTTTTCCTTTTACCACTACATTAGTAAAGGGATGATACAAGCGTATGTCACAAAATTGGATCAAATAGATTCTACAAAAGATTAACATTGTAGCTGAATCTTAAATAATGTTCAGAAATTCTTTTTTAAAATTAATTTTTCAATGGATTACTATCAAGTTGTTCACTATGTATGTTCCATACTTACTCCTGACTACCCAAAACAATGGCAGAAACCAACTTTTTACATTGTCACCTTTTTGTATAAGGTTTCATTCCCTGAGACTGAGAAATATAGTCATGAAGCAGAGCCATGGCTGATCAATTATATTGAAAGATAAAACCATTGCAGCTCTGTTATTAATAATTAGCATTCACATGTTACAATGTCATTTCAGTCTTAATAATAGTAACAATAAGTGGTCTTCTGTAGTTACAAAGTACTCAATAGAATTACCTGATTTGCTAGGTATGAAAGACTAGCAGGGATGATAATAAGCCATGTTACTGTCATTTTCAGATAGTGAAATTGAATTTCAAGATATTAAGTAATTATGCTGGAATCATACAAATAGAACAATAGTAGAGCCAGGTCCTCATAATTCTATCCTAAATTTTTTTGTGTGGTATCATGGCATGAATTATTAAAAGAGAGATGATAAAAGAATGATATAAGAACTTAGCTTATTCATTTCAAGAAAAATAAATGAAACTTTCATTTTGAATTTTCAAAATGAGGTTATTCTCTTTTTAAAATTAAACCCTTAATGTTCAATCTATTTCTAGTGGTCACTATTTTTTATCCCCCTTTTATTTTATTGTAGTAAGTTTATTTTAATACACATTGCTTTATGAATCATGATAGGAGAGAAAAATCAGAGTAAAAGGGAAAAATCATGAGAAAAATAAAAAAAAAACAGAGAAAAACAATTGAGCATAGAATGTATTGATTTACATTCAGTCTCCTTAGTTTTTGTTTTTGTTTTGTTTTCTGAATGAAGAAGGCATTTTTGATCCAAAGTCTATTGGAAATGCTTTAGATCACTAAACTACTGAGAAGAACCAAGTCTTTTGTAGTTTATTATCATGCATTCTTGTTGTTATTGTGTACAATGATTTCTGAGTTCTGCTTGCCTTCACTCAGCATCAATTCATGTAAATCTTTCCAGATCTTTTTATAATTAGCTTGTTCATCATTTTTATAGAACAATAATGTTCCATTACCTTCATGTAACCACGACTTGTTCATCCATTCTCTGATTGATGAGCATCCATTCCGTTTCCAATTCTTTGTTACCACAAAAAGAGTTGCTACAAACATTTTTGCACATAGGGGTCCTTTTTCTTCCTTTATGATTTCCTTAGGATACAACCCGGTAATGGCTCTGTTGGGCCAAAGGATATATGTTGGGTTTCTTGTTCTTTTTTAAAATATATAATAAGATAATGGTTCTCTTTGGGGGAGAGGGCAGGTTTCTTGGGTAGGTTTTCTTGGAGCCAGCCTTAGTATCAGTTCAGATCAATAATTACCCCAAATGCAGCCAGCTAGTAAAAATGCAAATATTTATTTCTCCTTCCAAGTCTTGTCTCTTTCCTTGGGCCCCGATAGCTAGATTCTTAGAGGTCTATCTCTCTGCTTGGTTCCAAGAGCTCTCTCCGAATGTCTCCAAATCCAAAAGTTTGTCCTTCAGGCTCTGCCTCTGCTTTCTTAAGCCTCCAGCCAGCACAAAGATGGAATGAATCTCTTGTCTCCTTCACTTGGGGCTGGGCTAGCTTTCTGGCGAGTCTTTCAGACCAGCTTGGTCTCAGTGGGGAAAGTGCAGGAGCCCAGCCACCACAGTGGTGTGAGATGAATCTGGTTGTGCCTCTGAGAGAGCCTTCTCAATCTTTAGCTCAACTCCCTATTCGTAGCTTTTTCCTCTGAAAACTCTTCTGACTGGCCCCTTTGAAGCTCTATTTATTTGAGAGAGAGGAATTGTGGGTTTTCTCCCACAGTGCTCTCTGGCCCTAAGAGCTTCAAGAGAGATATGAATTCACAAAGTTACACAGTTAACTTTGTGAATCTCCCATACTTGTGAACTCCAATGAGTAAAGGTGTGAATATAAGCATTGTATTAATTAGTTCTACTTAGTACCTTGTTTCAGGTTCTGGCCCAAAACATCTTCTTGTAAGATCAGATCAATAATCTATCAACTCTAATGAGTTAGCAGTTTGTAAAGATTCCAACAGGTATACAAGTTTTATAGCCCTTTGGGCATAGTTCCAGATTGTTCTTCTTGGTCATTATTTAGCTTTAATCTTTTTAAAAGTAATTTGATTGGCTGAAATAAAGTGTTTAGACATTGAAAATTGGCCCAAAATACAGATTAGCATGATTTCCATCATCAGATTGTATTACTGAGTTAGTTATCATCAAAATCTTTATTAATTATATTTAAATGGATTACTATCATAAATCTATTGTGATTATAATGTGAGAAGTAACATTTCTATTAATGTTCTAGCGATTATTACAAAATACTGAGTAATATGCTACAATGGTTTTCTTAAAACAAAGACTGAATGTTATTCATAATATCTCAGTGGAATAGGTGGGAAAAGGTATTATTCTAAATTAAAAACTAGAATGGCAATGCAATATAACATGATAAAATATGATAGGATATACTAAGGGCTTCAATATTATCAGTATCTAGAATTTCATTCATGTGAATTATTCATTTCACCATTTGCAATGTTGAAACTTGCAAACAACTTGGTAGACAGTTTTCCAGAATTCTTGTGATTGAAAAAAATCATCACTCTGGTCATCTTGATGATAACCCTCTCAAACTTCTACAGACTGTCCTTGGACTATTTAGTTTTAGAATCTACTAGCAGACTCGTGTTTGAAATGTCTCTAGATTGATTGAATCTTTTGGAGTTTGTGCTTTTCTGTCAGAGCATTTTTTTAAAAGTGAAGAAATAAAAACAAACAAAAAGCAAACAAGGTGATGTCTCTGCCATGACAAAATATTGTAGAACATGCTTTCAGACATTGCTAGAGGAGTACAATTCAGCAAACATTGTCTACTGACAATGAATCATGATGGGATTCCTTATTGTCAAGAGATTTATAATTCAAAAGCATGATAAGGCTCTAAGACAAATAACTGTAACAACTGTAATGATGACACACTAAGTATAATACAAATAATTAATGAAAAAACAAGTGTATATTATCATCTAGGAACTATGATAGGTGACTTAGGTATACAAACAAATGCAAGATAAACCTTGCTTACATTTTATTGGGGAAAGACAACACATGTAGGATTTTTTTTTTTTGGCTAAAGAAAGCTTACAGGTTAGAAATTATGGATAAAGCCACAGGTCAAATTGATTCCTACACCCTTACCCAAAATAAATACATTACGGCACTCCACATTCTTCCCCAAAATATTTGTAGTGTTAATTAGATGACTGTTCCCAAAACAAAGAATTGTAAAGTAATTAAAAAGAGAAGTAGAAGCATTAAATATACATACCTTTTTCCTAGGAATTTATTTGGGAAATGGAAAAGAGCCATAGGATGCTAATTTAAGGAAATATTAGGTGTCAAACTATCGTTCTTTAAATATTGTTGCAGTGGGAATTGCTGAGGAAGAACATATGGGAAGAACAGTAGGGAATGAGCCAATGTGTTGCTAAAGTTGAATGAAAACAAAATAGCCATTTTATCACATGAATCAATAATGTAAAATTCTAGCAAAAAATGATCTATCATAGATCCTATTAGGAGGTTTAGGAATAATGGAATGATTCTGCCATATTCTATCCTGGTAAATACATATCTGTTATACTGTGTTTAATTCTGAATATAATTGTTAAGTATATTGAAGAGCATTAAAATAATTAAAGGTGTAAATTGTATGAAAATTTAAAAAATTGAATAATTAATCTGCAGAGAGTAGACTCCTGAGGATATAAAAGTGTCTTCATATTTTGAGGTCTATCACATGTAAGAGGGATTAGACTTATTCTTTTTTGTTTTGAGGGACAAAATTTGTGGTGGTTGAAATTGACACTGCCCTCTTTTTTGTTCCTCACACAAGATACTTCATTTCCCAGTTCCAAGAATTTTTATTAGCTAAATCCCAATGCCTGGAAATCTCTCCCATTTTCATTTCCTAGCTTCCTTGGCTTCTTTCAAAACTTAACTTAAGTCTTACCTTCTGCAAGAGATCCTCTTTAATCTTGGTACTTTTCTTTTTGAAATTAGTTTCCTCTATTGATCCTTTATATTTCTTGTTTGTATAGAATTATTTGCATTTTTTCTGTCCTAGATTGAAAACACCTTGAAAGCAGGAATTGTTTTATGTGTTTTTTATATCCTCAGAATTTATTTGCTTGTAATTGACATGAATAAGTACTTGATAAATACTATTTGACTGTCTGAATTACACAGAAGCCAAATATAAATAAAAAATATTTTATATGCTTATAAATTATAAAAATAGATGCTGTAACAGACAGGACTTAGCATTTGGAATCAGCAAACATGAATTCTACCCCTGGCACTTCTATTACCACCCTACTGTAGTAGTTTAGTTATTCTCTTTGGGCTACAAGTTCCTCATCTGTAAAAGATTTGGCTTTGCTAGATGATTTCTAGGCTAACTTCTAATTCTAGATTGTGGAAATCATTTTTGAATGCAGGAAAAAACAACATAAATTATGATTTTAACCTGAATTACTGGGGCAGTTATATAGCTGATTGCATGAGTTTTGCTTTAGCAATGTATAGAAAAGACCTTTGAGTGTTTCTTTACATGTTTGGTCGACTTCAACTGGCCAGTACTTTGAAGTACAATGATCCTTACCTTACCTTTCTATTGTTAAATGAAAATGGGCGATTTTTCTCTGGCACTTGCTTTTCTGATCTGAGATCTACATATATCTTAGGGCTACATAACTCTCAACATGGAAAAACTTCCACCAAAATGTTTTTCATATCATAAATTAAGATGTCAGGGAAGGAGCAGATTAATATGGAAATTCCCATTGCAAGCAATAGTGCAATGATGGATGTGGTATGATGATCTTTGTCACTTAAAAGTTTTGCCCCTAGAGAGACTGATCAGTCCTTTTCAGGTATATAACTATTCTTTAGGTAGTTTTCATAAGGTTAATGGTAGTATATTATAATGGGTACATAGGAACAATAATTAGATTTCCTTCAGGTGTCACTCAGTGCATTAACTGACTGATGCAAGTCTTTAATCAATAACATATTAGATGGTGATTGCATCTAACTTAATGCTCAGAGAATAATTCATTTACTATGTATCAAACCCTATGCTAAATAATAGGCATATAAATACAAGAAAAGATGATAGTTCCCCTCAAGAAACTTACATTTTAATATGAAAACTTACAGTTTAATGTAAAACAACAACATATATAAAAGAGAAAGAATTGGAAAGTGGGAAAGGAGATGAGTATGGCATGTTTATGCCTTGATTTTGACCAAGAAATGGTGTAGTGGGATTGGGACTGGATAAAATAAAAATAAAGTTCATTGGTCAGAATTCTTAGTCCCAGAAAAAAGAGTGTGTGTTCTGGAAGAAGAAAAGAAGTACACGAGGGTGAGGTGAGAATACTAGACTTGAGATGGCTTGAAAGTAGTATGGTAGACACAGGACTGGTTAAGATAAGGTGAAACCAGGTTACATGGGGGGGCGGAGAGTCTGAGATAAAAAAGAAGACATAGTGCAGGTGTAATGGCTTGGAGATGCACTGGAAGTAGAAAACCTGGGGTAAAGTCTTATCTCCAGGTATACATTGCTTGTATGACCCTGAGCAATTAATTTAATATTTCAGTGCCCCAAATAGCTAAGAGAATATAGAGAAACTTTCTTTTCTTCATTGGAAGTTTTGCATACTCATTAAATCACAGGTCTGGATGCACATGTATGTGCGTGCACACATATACAAATAGCAGTTAGAACATGTTCCAAAATGATGTAACTCAAGTACAAACCTCTCTGTATCAGGAAAATCAACATTATTCAAAAGTACTTATTTAATCATTGGCTTTATCCCATCCACAGGACTGCTCTAAGCAGTTTTTTTTTAAGTTCCTAGTAATTTAATATTTTCTCCAGCTCATTCTCAGCTGTTTTTTTCTGAGGGGAAACATAACTTACTTTACATGCTGTCAAGTGTGACCTTTCCGACTCTCTCTCTTCCCTATTATATTGACTATTATTATTTTCTTCCAGAAAACATCTGCACCTAGCATGGCATTATGTTCTCTTAGTCCTTGTTTTATCAGCACTGTCTGGATAGAAGAACTTGAACCCACCATCTGGAAAGCATAACCTTCTTATTTATTCTTTTTTAGAAATATTATCTATGCTATAAATGCTTAGGATAAATTGGATGATGATAATGTATGGAAATTATTAGGATGGTGGTAGAATTTCTTTACCCTCTATTGTCACTTTTAAGTAGAATGTTCTTTGAATTTCAAAGGACATAATATAAGTAGTTAATAAGGAGGAGAAATCCAAAATAAATGAGATAGTCAAATAACATCCAGTTAGCCTCAATGAATTAAACTTCCCAAGTCCAAATAAATATTACCCTGGTTATTGAAAGAATCAGAAGACATGAATTCTAGGACACAGTTAGAGATTGGGGGTGGGTGGTATGGTGATAATGAAGATAAGCAAGGGTACTGTAGGAAATATAGATTTTTCACAATTTGGTGACGTCATTACCTATGGGTCTAGTGGACCTTTTCCTCTTCACTATATCCATTTATGTATCTCCAATTTTCTCTATTAAGTACATTTTACATTTTGCAACCTTGTTGTGACTAAAATACCTCATTTTCCTATTCCCCTCAAACAATTTTTATTTCCTGTGAATGTCTAAAATACCATTAAACAAAATAACACAATTTAAAACAAAATTTCTTAACAGTTTGCAAGAAGTCAAGGAATTTCTAGTACTTAACATCTAGGTCATTAGAAAAGGCCCAAATCCAGCAGTAGATGAACCATTAGTAGTTTTTTTTGTAATAAGTTTATTTATTTTTAATCCACATTGTTATATGAATCATCTTGGAAGAGAAAAATCAGAGCAAAAGGGAAAAACCATGGAGAGAACAAAGCAGAAAAGAAGAAGTGAACATAGCATGTGTTGGTTTATATTCAGTCTCCTTTAAATATTTTTTCTGGATGCAGATGGTATTTTCTGTCCAAAGTCTATAGGGATTGCTTTGCAACACCAAACTATTGAGAAGTAATAAGCCTTTTATAATTGATCACGGCATATTCTTGCTAATGTTGTGTACAATGCATTCCTGGTTTTGCTTGTTTCACTCATCATCAGTTCATGTAAATCTTTCCAACTTGTTTTAATCATTTTAATAGAACAATAATATTCCATTAGCTTCATGTACCACAGTTGGTTCAGCCATTCCCCAACTGATGGTATCCACCCCTTTTCCAACTCTTTGCTACCACAAAAAGAGCTGCTACAAACATTTTTGCACATGTGGGTCCTTTTTCCTTTTATTATGATTCTCTTTAGGATGCAGATCCAGGAGAGATCAAAAAGTATTCAGTTTTATAGTCCTTTGAGCATAGTTCCAGATTGCTCTCCAAAATGTTTGGATCATTTCACCATGCCACCAACAATGCATAAGTCTGCTAGTTTTCCCACATCCCCTCAACATTTATCATTATGTTTTCCTGTCATTTTAGCCAATCTGTGAAATGTGAGGTGGTATCTCATACTTGTTTTAATTTGTATTTCTCTAATCAATAATAATTTAGAGCATTTTTTCCCATGTAACTATAAATGGCTTTAATTTCCTTACTTGAAAAATTTTCATATCCTTTCACCATTTATTAATCGAGGAATGACTTTTATTCTTATGAATTTGACACAGTTCTTTCTGTATTTTAGAAATGAGACCTTCATCAGAAATTCTGTCTATAAAGATTTTCCCCAGCTTTGTATACCCCCTTTAATATTGTTTCTGATGGTTTTGTTTGTACAAAACCTTTTTAATTTATGGAAATTGATTTTGTCCATTTTGCCTTTCATAATGTTCTCTAGTTCTTCTTTGGTCATAAATTTCTCCCTTCTTCAAAGGTCTGATGGGTAAATTATCCCTTGCTCTCCTAATTTGCTTATAGTATCACTCTTTCTGCCCAAATCATGCATCCATTTTGACCTTATTTTGGAATGGGGGAACCACTAGTATTAAATGAAATAGAAACATGTTTCTTTTTCATTTATTATTTAGTTCAAAATTTATAAATCATATATTTGTTAATTTTACAGTATTCATAATTTTTATTTCTACTTTCTTTTTATGATGGTTATAAATGTTTTTATTCTGTTTTCAAATAATCCACAAATGATATGCACTATTCCACCAGCTGAGCTATGTTGATCAGGGCCAGAGAAGGGATATGATGAGTAAGTCATTCCTTCCTGATACACTCCTCTAGAATGAAGTCAAAGAATTGTGAATCTCTATACTTCCTGTAGTACCCCGACTGATCTTCTTTATTCTTCCTCCCCCAATCTCCAAATGTGTCCTCTGATTCATGTCTTCTGATTCTTTCAATAGCCAGAGTTACATTTATTTATTTATTTTAATTCAATGAAGCTAGCTGGAGATTGTTTGACCATCTTATTTATTTTGGATTTTTTCTCCTTATTAACCACTTTGAATTTAAAAGAACATTCTACTTAGAAGTGATAACAGAGGCAGAGAAGTTTTACCACCATCCTAATAATACATTATCATCATCTGATTTATCCTAAGCATTGGTCCTTTCATTTCTTTACTTCTTCTCTTTGTCCCCTACCATAGCTAAAGAAATTACTTTTAGTATCTTTAGTATAAATTATCAGATGTATCTCTTTTGTGGTCCTAAGCACCCTTGACATTAATCTTACCAGTTTGTGCAGCTTTTTGTATTCATTTAACACCTCCTTGCCTTTGCTTCCATATTTTAGACATCTTTTTATAACTTACTTGGATGAGTTCCTTAAACCACATAAAGCATTTTAGTCATTGTCTTCATTTCTTGCTCATAAGATTCAGTTTTGCTTGTGTCTTCAGAGTTCTTAAGCATTTATATCCCTTGTTGGCCTATTCCCACAAACTAATGGGATAATACATCCTACTTTTTCTTTCTCTAAATGATTGATATTCTATTCTTTCAAATTTTAGCAAGCCCACCAGTAGCATCCCTGACTTCCCTTTCCTTTTCTGTCCAAAATGCTAAAATGATGCTGGTGTCCCTGTTTTGCCTGCTTCCTTTTTGCTTCTTTTCCTCCTTTTTAATCAGCATTTCATTCACCAGTTTCCCTTATTATTTTCTCCACTTTTTGAAGGATTAAGCTCTCATCTTTAGGGTGTGGGGTGGGGAGGAGGAAGAAAAAAAAAGTTGCACAATAACTTCCTTACATATTTAAAAGGAATTTCAAGTTGTATACAATAGATTTCCAGTTTCAATATAACCATTTCCCTGTATTCTGCTATTCCCTGTATGCTTGTTTAAAGTTCAAAATAAAATAAATAAGAGTTAAAACTAAAAAAATCATTAAGGAAAGTTAAAGATATATCAAATATATCTCTTTTATTAGTGAGAGAACCACAGCAGGTGTCCAAACAGTTGAAGTCACAAATCATCATAATATCCCAAGTCCCCAGACTTGAAATTGGTCTCCTAAACTTTAAAATTCTTTTTATTTAATATTTTGCTACATTTTACCCCTTGGGTTTCTAGCTTTCTTTAAATAATAATAATAAATAGCTGCATTAATAGTGATTTTATATTTTTGAACCACTTAGCTAATAATAACTGATAATAATTTCTAACATTTATAAGCACTACTTTATGAGAAATATTGTGCTAAGCCTTTTACAAATAGTATTTTATTTTATCTTCTTAAACCTGGGAGTTAGAGGTTGTTATTATTACTTCCATTTTTAAGATGGAAAAACTGAGACAGTCAGAAGGCAAATGACTTGTCCAGTGTCATACAGTTAGGCTAGATTTGATCACAGGTTTTCTTGACTCCAAGTCCAGTATTTATTCATTGAACTTCTATGCCTTGCTGACTATATCTTCTTAATATACAAAGCTACTAGGTAACCCTCTTTTGTTTATTCTGTATCTTTAAATAAGGTAATTAATTCCAAAGCCATGATACAGTTATGAATCCAACTCCACTGAATCTTAGTAAAACATACAAGCTTAGATTTATCTCCTTTCATAAATCTCTCCAGATCAAGTCTTAGTAAAATGAATGAGTTTAAATTCGTCTGCTTGTACTAACTTCTCGTATAGTAATAAAGAAGTAATAAATAGCTTACAATTCATGTATAAGTATAAGTACTTTGTATAAGTACATCAGAGGCTTTGGAAGTTATTGCAAGGCATTTTCTTGGATAATGTTTTATCCTTGAATTACTCATCCTCTCTTCTTCTTTTGCTCTTTCTACTTTGGCCTGCTAATATTTTTGGTACCAAGTTAAAAGGACCATAAAGATAGTTATATCTCCTCTTTCTTTTGAATGGAAAGCTCCCTGGATGAGATTTTCAAGAGTCCAGTCCAATATTACTATGTATAGGGTGCACTTAAGAGTATATCCTTTAAACTATATCTAGACTGAATGATAGGTTTGGAAAATAATAAAATATCACCATAAATAAGCACAATTAAAGTGATAGTTACATTGTTTCATGTTTATTTCTTTCATGAGAGTAGATGGCTAATATGACTCACCAACCAAAGATGACAAACTCCAGCAGGATTATTGAGGTAGAGATTCTTGGTCTTTTGCAGTTGAAAGGTGATATGGAACAATAGACTAGAGAGCATAAATGTTGGACAGTAAGATTCCTAAACCTGGTCTCACAGTTAAGAGAGTGATCACTTGAGGAGGGGAGGAAGGGAGGAGAAATAAAAGAGCCAAATCCTATTTTACATTCTTCAAAGCTTTGTATTAGAATGTCCTTATTTGATATTTCCTTTTAATTAGTCAATCTGTTAACAAACATTTGTTGAATGCCATTATAAACCATATATATATATATATATATATATATATATATATATATATATATATATATATATAATATTTTATTTAGTGGTGCAGATATAAGGAATTGTTTCCTGCTATCAAAATCTCATTACTAAAAAACAAAACAAAAACTTTCTCTTACCAAATGAAGTTTATTTAAATCACTACTAGATATTTACTAATGTTAAATCATTTTGAAGTCTTCTATTTGGTTTGTAAATATCCTTCATTAGTTGATTATGTATTTACTAGAGAAATCATAGGGTGTCTTATCCTCAATTTCATCTCAAATATGGGAGGCAGAATAAATGACTTTTTTTTCTTTCAGTGATCAGCCTATGAAACTTTGAGGAAACTGAATATTTATATGGGTGAGGGAAAAGTTTATTTCCCAAGTTTTATAAATAGTTTGAATTAATAGTGACTTACATAACATTAAACATTTTTAGTATTAATTCTCTGAACAACTTAGTGGAGATGTGAGGAAGTTGATTTGCTATCTACTATTCCACTTCTGATTCATTACCCTGTCCTTGAAGGATCTAATTATCCAAAATGTAGTCAATCACATGGTTATAGTGGCATGCATAATAGAAAAATTGGAGAAAAGGGAGCATTAGGTACCAAGAAAATAGAAAGCAGAACTATTCACAGGCTGTGGGGAAAGTTTTTTTTTTTTTTAATCCAAGATAGGTTATTAAATGGTTGCTAAATTAAGAGAATGCCTTTATATGGTAAAGTAAAATGTAGGCCTGAAGAATAAGCAATTTACTTTATACAAACAGATTAGCATATTATATATACAGAAAGACTTTTGCTGCTTTTAGGCCCTCTTAGAGAAAGGATCTGCTGCTATAGGTTGATCTGCCTCTCTTAAGTCTAATCTCTAAATTTCCTCCATTTATGTTTCCATGGGAACATAAACCCTAGCTTCTAAACTTCATAGCAGAATTTTATAATTTATTTGCTCCTAGAGGATGGCACTTAAAAGGATCACATTCTAACTGGTCATCTGGGCTATTTGATGAAAGAAAAATGCTCTAAATATAGTTAGTAACATAGCCCTAGTCTGTCTGTGGATTATTCCCCTAAAGGCAATGAAAGATGAGCCTGGAAAACAATTTGTTTATTATAAGCAGGTCAGTTCTTCAGAGGAACTCATGGAATCATGCATGGGAGAGGACAATTGCTGCACTCAAATGGTGAGTAATTTTATTTGTTCCACTTGCTGGTCACAGTGGCATCATGCTGGCCAATTACCCCTGAGTCAGCAGGATTCAGAGGTTAAGACCCCCTTGTGTTCTACAGCACTGCAGGCGAAATATTTTGGCCGAGACTAAAGTGCTCCAACCTCTGAGACGCCAACCTTCTTAGAAAACTCTCTTGTCTTCAGCCCCTGCCCCCATCTGCATACAAAAGCAAATATGTGATAGAATAGGCTAGTGTCTAACTCTGAGACAATATACTTGTTGAGAGGGAAACAAGGCCAACATCAGATAAATGAAAGGAGAATAATATTGCCAGGATGGTGGGCCACATTGTAGAGGAATGAAAGTATCCTAGACCAAGATATAATTTACAGAAAGAGATCATTTTGAAATAGCTTTCCATTACAGAAACCATATGTTGACTCTTCACAAATCAACCTCTCTGATTGTCAGGAATGTCTTAAATGACTTTTTTTGGAGATTTGAAATACAACAAAAAGAAAAAAAGGAAGAAGGAAGAAGATGAAGAAGGAAGAGAAGGAGGAGAAGAAAGGAAGGATAGGAGAGAAGGAGGAATGAGGAAAGTGTAAATGGAAGGAAGGAAGGAAGGAAGGAAGAAATAAGAGAAGAGTGGAAAAAAGAAAGGAAAAGGGAATGAAAGAAGAAGGAAAGAACAGGATAAAGTGATCAAGAAAAAAATTTTAAAGTCATTTAAGAAAAATTGAAAATCAAAATGAAAAAGAAGAAAATGGCAGAGAAAAATAACCTTTAAGATAAAGCCATTTCATGAGCAGAACCAAGAGATCATTATATACTTCAACAATGATACTGTATGAGGATGTATTCTGATGGAAGTGGATTTCTTTGACAAAGAGATCTAACTCAGTTTCAATTGATCAATGATGGACAGAAGTAGCTACATTCGGAAATGAATGTAAACTGTTTGCATTTTTGTTTTTCTTCCCTGGTTATTTCTACCTTCTGAATCCAATTCTCCTTGTGCAACAAAAGAACTGTTTGGTTCTGCACACATATATTGTATCTAGGATATACTGTAACCTATTTAACATGTATAGGACTGCTTGCCATCTGGGGGAGGGGGTGGAGGGAGGAAGGGGGAAAATTGGAACAGAAGTGAGTGCAAGGGATAATGTTGTAAAAAATTACCCTGGCATGGGTTCTGTCAATAAAAAGTTATTAAAAAAAAGATAAAGCCATTTCAATGATTTTAAAAGCTCTATAGTAGATTTTTTCAAAAGAGAGGTCTTTGGACTGAAATGAATCTGACAAATTGTCTGATGAATTTAAGGTCAAGAAGATGCAAGTGGAAATTCCAGTTGAGAAAATTATTAGGTGTGATAGTGATGATGTTGATCATGATCATGATTATGATCATGATAAAAGCTATGAAATTTATAACATTGTTTTCTGTATTGTCTTTTCCTAAGTTTTATAAATAGGCAATTCAAATTTAAACACTAGAATGGACATAACAGGAAGTAAACATTTTTAGAATGGAATAAAAGGAAATATTAGTTTTTTTCTTATCCTACAATATAGATTTCAGTTTCAATAAACTTTTATTAGTTTTACATATAATACTGGATTAAGTTATGGGGGTATACATATATTTTGTGAGACAAATATCTTTGCCCTTATAGTGGTTAGAATCTTAGTTGTATAATATAGCATGTATAGAAATTACCATAAGAATACTGATAGATAAAGTGAATGTAATGGATAATTCATCAATTGTGAAGATTAGTTTTCTTGGAATAATGCAATCAGTTGCTAATGAAGGTCTGTATTAGGGTGATTGCAATGGGAATAAAAGTGACACATTCAAGTGATATTTTCATAAGCAAATTGAATGAAACAATAGAAGGAAAAATGCAATATAATCCCAAATATTGAATGTAGATAAATATATGAATAGTTGTATCACTTTCAGAAAAAGAAAAGTCAGAAGAGTCACCAAGTTTTAGAAAGAAGATAAAGTGCTTAGTTTTATAATTAACTATTTCCTGATTTTAAAAAGTTTGTATATTAAAAAGCAATGAATGCTTAATTAGAATTTATAAAAGTCAACTCAGCAGGAATCCTGGTGAAACAAATTTTAATGAATCCTTTCAACATCAAACTTATATTTGATCATGAATTTACCATTTGTGGCTCAGCTTTCCACCCAATACAAATTTTAGGGTTAGAAATAGACCTCCCAGATAGGATGGATACCCAACATTTTTGGAAACTCTTGATGACTGGAGTTTAAAAAAAAAACGGTGGAAAAAATCTTCCCAAAAGAATTTTGTTCTTTTCTTTTTCTAGCCAGGATTTGAGCCTGTTTATCTCTGACCTAGGCTGGCACCTTATACCAAAGAAAAAGCCTGATGGAAAAAAAAAAGAATTAAAATGTTTTTGGTTTTATTTCTCAGTGAGGGATTTAGAGGGAATTGGAACTTTGTTTCTTCTTTTCATTGGAAAGAGTTTACTCATCTCCCTGAAAATGTGTGAAAACAAAAATATCTTCATGGTTGATGGCCTTCTCTTCCAGTTTTGTATGAGTAGGTAGGAGTGAAGGAGACCACAGGCAGGTGTAGATTTCAGCATTCCAGCCTTTGGTAGTGACCCAAACTCCACAACCTTCAGAGGTCTGAGGATTTAAAATAAACCACCCACATAGAATAAGATTTTTCATAACCTTATAAAAATGATGGTGACTCTTAGAGTCATGGTTCATGATAGTCTTTAGATATATCTTTCATATCAAAACATCTTGTTCAATACTGAGAAAAAAATCCCAAACTGGTGATGCTCCTCTGTCCTTGTTCTTTTCTTACATGTCTTCTTAATTTCTTATATTGAATCATCATTTAATATACTTGTCTCAAATTGTATTTATTTTAAAATTCTATACTTCAGTTTATGACCAAAGAAGAACAAGAGATCATTATTGATCACAAAATAGAAAATTTTGATTATATCAAATTGAAAAGTTTTTGTACAAACAAAACTACTGCAGACAAGATTAGAAGGGAAGCAATAAACTGGGAAAACATTTTTGCAGTCAAAGGTTCTGATAAAGGCCTCATATCCAAAATATATAGAAAATTGATTCTAATTTATAAAAAATCAAGCCATTCTCCAATTGATAAATGGTCAAAGAATATGAACAGACAATTCTCAGACGAAGAAATTGAAACTATATCTAGCCATATGAAAAGATGCTCCAAGTCGTTATTAATCAGATAAATGCAAATTAAGACAACTCTGAGATACCACTATATACCTGTCACATTGGCTAGAATGACAAGGAAAGACAATGCAGAATGTTGGAGGGGATGTGGGAAACCAGGGACACTAATACATTGTTGGTGGAATTGTGAATACATCCAGCTATTCTGGAGAGCAATTTGGAACTCAAAAAGTTATCAAACTGTGCTTACCCTTCAACCCAGCAGTGTTACTACTGGGTTTATATCCCAAAGAGATCTTAAAGAAGGGAAAGGGACCTATATATGCAAGACTGTTTGTGGCAGCCCTCTTTGTAGTGGCCAGAAACTGGAAACTGAGTAGATACTCATCAATTGGAGAATGGCTGAATAAATTGTAGTATGTGAATAATATGGAATATTATTGTTCTGTAAGAAGCAACCAACAGGATGATTTCAGAAAGGCCTGGAGAGAATACATGAACTGATGCTGAGTGAAATGAGCAGGACCAGGAGATCATTATATACTTCAACAACAATACTATATGATGATCAATTCTGTTGGACCTGGCCATCTTCAGCAATGAAATGAACCAAATCAGTTCCAATGGAGCACCAATGAACTGAACCAGCTACACCCAGTGAAAGAACTCTGGGAGATGACTAAGAACCATTACCTCGAATTCCCAATCCCTATATTTTTGCCTGCCTGCATTTTTGATTTCCTTCACAGGCTAACTGTACAATATTTTGGAGTCTGATTCTTTTTCTACAGCAAAATAATGGTTTGGACATGTATATTTATTTTGTATTTAATTTATACTCTAATATATTTAACTTGTATTGGTCATCCTGCCATCTAGGAGAGGGGGTGGGGGGAAGGAGGAGAAAAGTTGGAACAAAAGGTTTGGCAATTGTCAATGCTGTAAAATTACCCATGCATATAATTTGTAAATAAAAAGCTATTAAAATTAAAAAAAATTAAAAAAAGATTCTATCCTTCTAGTAATTCCTTTTTTTTTCCACTCACATAGCCACCACTCTAGTTCATATCCTTATCATTTCTCATCTGAACTATTGCAATAACATTTTAATTACTCTACCTATATCCAGCCTCTTTTCTATCTAATCAATGCTTCACAAAGCTGTAAAAATAAATAGTGTCACTCTGTTCAACAGTTTTCCAAAGCTCCCTATTGTTGCTATGATAAAATTTCAACATCCTCTATAGTTTTGTTCCAGTATACCTATTCAGGCTTATTTTATCTTATTTTCATATTCTTGAAATACTGTTTCCTAATTTTGACATTCTCTACATTTGTACAGATTGTACCTTTAGCTTATAATATGATCTCTGTTCACCTGTCTTAAAGAATTTCTTCTTTATTTCAAGGTTTAGTTAGGTCCCACATTCTTTGGGATCTCTTTAGTTGGTGAAGCTCACTAACTCCTGAAATTATAGAGTATTTACTCATCAGATACATATTTTACCATAAGTATAATGGTACTTTAAAGATAGTGGATAATTGATAACTTTTTTTGAGTTGAATTGAATAAAATTTTAATATCCTTATCTATTTGGGGGTGAGGGGCAAGGAAATCTTTGGTTGAAAATTGCTATTTTCTCATTTTGGGCCCAACCCATTGAATTTATAGAATAGTAATACCTAACATCTCATGATGCTTTAAGTTTTGCAAAGTACTTTACAAATTTTACCTCTTTTCTTCTTACAGCCACCATGGGAGGTAGATGCTATATTATTCCCCTTTTATAAATGAGTGAACTAAGTAAAGGAGTTTAAATAACTTTTACATAGCTTACATAGCTAGTAAGTATTTAAGGGCAAATATGGAGTCTGCCTGACTCCAAGTCTAGTATTACATTCACTCTGGAACTTACTGACCATATATATATATATATATATATAATATATATATATATATATATATGTATAAGTACATTATATATATTATCTTATATAAGTACATTATATGTGTGAACATGTACGTATATTATATATGTATGTGTGTGTCTATATACTATATATTTATATATATAAACATATATATATATAATATGCATGTTTATATTATCCATGTTTATATGAATATCTGCATTTGTCTGCATATATAAAATAAAAGAATTGCCTATATTACAATATCTTTCTTATAGTATAATTATTCTTTATGTCATTCCTTATAAACACTTGTACACATAACAAAATGAACACAATTTAGAACCATACAGCATAAGAAAAGGCTGAGTTGCAGATATTTAGATCTTGTGAAGAAAAATTTTTGAGGAAGTAAATAGATACATTATTTTGGTATAATTGCATTCTGGTAATTGCTAAAGTAACACTTTACAAAGCTGTCCTACAGAGTTATTGATGAAGAGATACAAAAATACAATGATGATAAATGTAAATCTGGATCAAGATAATGTTCCAATCTGGGAGAAAATATATGAAGAGAACAGTTTGCTATTAGAGACTTATTGTTGAAAATTTACTTAACAGCTTGAGAATTTTAGGTAGATCTGGTCATTCTGACTTTACCTATATATTTTTTTCCTACTCTTTTGTAGCTCCCAACAATGGAGACTCTGAGTCCCAAAGAAATTCCTCCCTACTTTCTTCTTTAGTCTTGTGTCTTTCTTTTTCTAGAAATAAATTTAAAGGCTCAGGTAAGGAACAAGTGCGTAGAAGGAAACTGTGGGGTTAAGTGAATACCCCCATATCACACAGATAGTATTAGAAGAAGGATATGAACCCAGATTTTCTGACTAAATTAAATACTTTTTCTACAATACAATAGTATGCTGTTTTCATGGCAGCAAATGAAAATAAATAGTACAGGGCAGTCAAAGAGGACTTTTACCCCTCACTAAAGTTATTCCTGGATTAAAACAGAATTTAATTGTATCAAGCCATTTACATTTCATGTACCCTTGTTACTCTTCTGTTCATTTTAGCAATATTTCAGGATAGTCCCATAGATAGGAATTTATCTTAATTCTACTAACAATATATAATCAGATCAAAATAAAAAGCCTGATTTCTTCTTCTAAAGATAGTAGGAACAAATAGCAAATAGTATTAGGCTTTGGAAATGTGCTTGAAAAAAGATGAGAAATAGTGGGTGAGAAAAATGAATGAGGCACTGTGGCTTAAGAAGAGGCTGCATATGGAGCATTAGTGGTTGAATGCTCACCTGAGAAACCAGGCAATCTGGGCAGATGTCCTATTGCCACCCACACTTCTGTCTACATGATTTCAGTAATTGCACTGCAGGACTTTGTGATGAGGAAATTGTATGTTGGAGATTTGCTCCAATTAGATGGGCTTTTATAGAAGTGCATCATAAGGCTCCTCCCAAAAGGTGTGTGTGGGAAGATGAAGGTTATGCAAATGATTTTCAATCTGCATAATTTATTCAAGAAGAGAGTAGTAGACTGCATTTTGCACTTCAGGTTATAAATAATGCATGAGGTCTATACAAACAGATTCCTGTATTTTGTTTTAATGAATCAAATACCCTTCCCAAGTTTAGATTTTTATATTTTCCAATCACACTTGTTTAGAATACTTTTCTTATAATTCTATCTAGCCCTCTAGTTTTTAGAATTATATTATTCCATAACCCGAGTCTTATGTGAAAGGAACCAAATCTCAGAAGGTAAGGATTCTATTAGAATTAAATTATATTAAAAAAGAAAGAGATTCAGCATTTCATTTCTAATAGGTCCTATTTCCTTATCATTATGAGTTCTAATTTGGTTAAAGATGAAATAGGGTACCCTTTTAAATTATTTTTTCCTATAAAGATAAGTCTACCATAAAAAAAATTGAGACAATTAAATGAAGAAACAACAACACGATAACAACATGGTATAAAATAAATCAAAGCACATTAGTGTCTTTGTGCATCTATTGACAAAAGACTTTCCCACTAGGGTGTCCATGCTTCTAAGGTAAAAAAATTCCAATAGCAGTTTAATTTAAGAAGTGTTTGTAATTTCAGGAATTCAGTCTTGCTGAAATTGAAGGCCTTTGCTTAGGCATGAGTAAAGTTTGGGAAAGTACTGTTGAAAGTCACTACACAAACTGCCTTAAAATTGCATTATGACATCTCTATAGGCACAATAAAAGTATTATTAGGAAATACATATAAATGATTATATGTCAAGCCCCATCCTTTCAATTATATATTGAAGATGGAAAAACTGAGGTAAAAATGATTGATTAGTAGACTTGTCCAAGGTCTCCTAGAAGAAGTATGGTCTATGCCTTGAATCCTGGTCCACTGTCTACCCGTGAACCACAAGTTGGAATGAAATAAGCATATTTTAAGGAATACTTAAGGGAACCCTTGGAAGAGTACTACAAAAATCAACCTCCAACCCCCTGTGGTTTTTTTGAGCTATATACTCTGTAACTTGCTTTGGGCAAAATCCTCTCATCAGTCTGTGGGATAAATCCAAAATGAGTAGCAGAAATGACAACTTATCTCTATTTCAACATGGAAATGTGGTTTCTCCAGATGTTTCCAATGTTCCAAATAGGGATTTCCAAAGCTTGAGCACTGTATCTAGGCCATTGGCCTAAACAACCTTTCAGAAAGCAGAGTGCTTCTGTTCAGAAAGGATAATAGACAGACAATTACATCATTAATAGGGATAGTAACTCCAAAAAAGTATTTAAATTAAGGTTATTTGAGCTGGAACACTAATTTTCTTTCTGACAAACGTAACTGGTGTGTGTTAGACTCTGCATAGATATAGATAATAGACAAATACCTCATGTGTAAGACCGTTAAAAAGTACGAAAGACACTAAGCAATCCAGAACATCAAGTGGTTGGTGAATCACTCTGGAGGCTATTTTCCAAGACCACAAGAAATCAGGGTGGCAGTTTATAAGAAACATCAACTTGCTCCCACAGCACAATAGGAAAATTACATTCATGATCTTCATTTTAGTCTACAGGGTAGATTTTCAGCATTAAGAGACTTAGATGCATAGAATTTTTTTTTTTTTTTTTTTTTTTTTTTAGTGTGGAGGCTAGTGGGAAGGAGAGAGGCAGAGAGTCTCCTTTAATCATACCTTTAAAATACGATTATACAATGAGAAGATTGATGGAAACAGTGGTTTAACCTTGAGGGTTTTAAAAACCTACTTTGCTCTATGTACTTTTTTTTTCCAATTTGGCTTCTTTGGGCTACTACTACACTTGGCATATACACACATATGTACATATATACATGTATATGAAAAATAAATATTTATATAAATACACACAAATATGTGTATGTGTGTATGTATCTATATCCAGCCATCTATATCCCTGATGAATATGCTATTTCTCATTACAAAACTGGGCTTTAATTCAGCATATATTTACTGTTTACTGTGGGAAGAGATTTATGTGAACATCAGATAAAACATAACCATGCCGTCATGTCAGTTGACATTTCTTACATGTCTTTGGAAAGTACTATATAGTGACAGGAAGTGAAATCATGTCTGATAAGCTATGTCTATGCAGAATATATTAGCCTTTTTTTGTGGATGTTTGTGACAATATCTTTATAAATGAACTAATTCCCATTGATGAAATGATTCATGAAAATGTTTAATTAAACAACCATTTAAGATGCTTAGCATGTATATGTTATTGTCCTTTTCACCAGGATTCTAAGGAAAAACAAAAACTCCATGCCCTAAAATAGGTTCTTATCTACTGAGGGTAGAAGCAGTGAATACAACAAGTTCAGAGTATACAAAAGTTACATTGAAGAGAGAGTACTAACTACAAGGTTATTTAGGAAGGGGACTAGTTCAGAAAAGCTTTCCCAAGAGAAATGTCTTGAACTGAAAAAAGAATATAAAAATTCTCTGAAATAAGGATGCCATAGCATGTTTTTTTGTAAATTCAAGTATTTGAGAGAGAGTGTGATAAAATCAGTAGATTCTGTTTTCTAGTTTCACAGGAAGGTGCAGTTTATGAAAAAGGAGAAGAGAATGAGAGAAGACAAGTAAAAAATGCCAAAAGATTCGTTACCAGATTAATGAATGTGTCTTTGGATCAGAGGTACTGGAATATCCCTGAAGATTTTTAAGCAGGATGCGACTCAAGCCTTAGAAAGACTTTTATAGCAGTCATATTGAAGCTGAAATGGAGAGAGATCAGAAGCAGAAGACACATTTGGAGACCAATGAAATAGTTCAAATGACAGGTAAGCAGTGAGGATTTGAACTAAGGTAGTGGATGAGACTGACATTAAAAAAAATGTTTTAGGTAGAATAAATAAAACCTGGCAACTGATTGGATACAGGATAGAATGAGGTAAGGAAGAAAGAAGAGTTAAAGACAAGGTAAGTTACCAATTAGGATAAGGATAATGATGATATCTCTATAGAAATAAGGCAGTTTGGAGGAGAAACAGATATGAAGAAGAAGAAAGATAATATTATCTTATTTGAATATGTGAAACCAGTATATTTATCTATATTCAAGAAATGTTTGAAGTAAAAAAAAATGTCTTTGTCATCAGGAAGTAATATGAAATAGTCAGTTGAAGTTGCTATGATACCTCCATTACCAATTGAAAGATATAGGCTAGAAAAAAAAATCATAAAAAGTGCAGAAACTTAGATAATCCTAGAAAATCATCCACAAACCAATGTTAGCAAAATTGCAGGATATAAAAATAAACCCACATAAATCATCAGCATTTCTATGTATCACTGACAAAGTCCATCAGCAAGAGTTAGAGAAATTCCATTGAAAAATACTGTACACAATTCTGAAGGAAGTGGATTTCTTTCTTTCTTTCTTTCTTTTTAAAATAACTTTTTATTGACAGAACCCATGCCAGGGTAATTTTTCACAACATTATCCCTTGTACTCACTTCTGTTCTGATTTTTCCCCTCACTCCCTCCATCCCCTCCCCTAGAAGACAAGCAGTCCTATACACGTTAAATAAATATATAAAAAAATAATAAATAAATAAATACATACATACATACATGTTACAGGATATACTGTATATGTGTGCAGAACCGAACAGTTATCTTGTTGCACAGGGAGAATTGGATTCATAAGGTATAAATAACCTGGGAAGAAAAACAAAAACGCAAACAGTTTATATTCATTTCCCAGTGTTCTTTCTTTGGGTGTAGCTGCTTCTGTCTATCTTTGATCAGTTGAAACTGAGTTAGATCTCATTTGAAGAAATTTTCTTCCACAGTTCCAAAAAAGAACTAGAGAACATTATGGAAGGCAAAATGGACAACCTTGATCATATTGAATTAAAAAGGTTTTGTACAAACAAAACTAACACAAACAAGATTAAAAGAGAAGTACAAAACTATGGAAAATCTTTATGACCAATGTTTCTGATAAAGGTCTCATTTGTAAAATATATAAAGGACTGTGTCAAATTTATAAAAATATAAGCCATTCCCCAATTGATAAATGATGAAAGGATATGAACATAGACAATTTTCAAATGATGAAATTAAAGCCATCTATAATTATCTGAAACAAATGTTCTAAATCAGCATTGATTGGAAAAATGCAAATTCAAACAACTCTGAGGTATCACTTCACATTTTTCAGATTGGCTAAGATGGCAAGAAAAGATATGATAAATGTTGGAGGGGAGATGAGAAAACTGGGACACTAATGCATTGTTGTTGGAATTGTGAAATAATCCAACCATTTTGGAGAGCAATTTGGAACTGTGCCGAAAGGGCTATAAAACTGTGCATACTCTTTCACTCAAAAGTGTCATTTATTATGTATGCAAAAATGTTTATAGCAACTCTTTTTATGGTAGCAAAGAATTGGAAAAGGAGTAGATGCCGATCAGTTGGGAAATGGCTGAAATTTTAACTTGTGGTATATGAAGATATTGAAATATTATTGTTCTATAAAAAATGATGAACAAGCTGATTTTAGAAAGGCCTTGAAGGATTTACCTGAACTGATGCTGAGTGAAACAAGCAGAACCAGGACTATATTGTACAAAATAACAAATGTGCAATGATCCACTATGCAAGACTTGGTTCTTCTCAGTGGTTCAGTGATCCAAAGCAATTCCAATAGATTTCGAAGAGAAAATGCCAACTGCATCCAGCTAAAGAACTAAGGAGACTGAATATAATGCAATGTGTTCACTTCTTTTTTTTTCTGGTTTTTTATCTCTCTCATTTTTTTTTTCCCTTTTGCCCTGATTTTTCTCTTCCAACATGATTATAAAGGAAAGGGCATTAAAAATAAATAATTTTATTAGAAAAAAGTACAAAAAAAAATCTCTCATCCAATAGTCCAGAAGATTCCTGCAGTTGAAACAGGAGGCCAAGTTCAGAGTCCCTAAATGCTTGTATCTCTTTTCTACCTCTTACTTCCCCCACTTTTAGCCTTCAAGGATTCTTTACTGTATCTGCTGTTTTAAGTGGGGACCGCTATTCTGAGCCCAAATAGACTTTAAGGTTAGTACAGGGTTGACTTTATGCCCTTAGCAACATTCAAAATATTTTTATTAGTCATTTTTGAATGACACATAGTCTAATTGTTAAAATAGAACTTACTGTGTGACACCATATTACACTGTAGAAAAGAGCAGGACCTGACTTTCAATCTTTGACACTTACCTAAGTAAGTGACCTTATAAAATACGAACATTGTTAATACTTGTACTGCCTACTTCAGAGGTGAGTTATGAGGAAGATACTTTAAAAAACTTCGTAAAGGTGCAACAGAAATGTGAAGGCAGCCAGGTAGTACAGTTAATAGAGCGCCAAGTCTGGAGTCAGGAAGATTCATCTTTTTGAGTTCAAATCTGGCCCCAAACACTTATTTGCTATGTGATCCTGGGCAAGTCATTTAATCCTGTTTGCCTCAATTTCCTCATCTGTAAAATGAGCTGGAAAAAGAAATGGCAAACCTTTTCAGTATCTCTGACAACAAAACCCCAAATGACATCAGCAAGAAGAAATGATTGAATAACTACAAAAATGGAAATGAGTTGTTAGTATCATCATCATTATTATTACTTTATTGCTTATCCTAAAGATCTTTGCTTTAAAGTTATAAACAATCTATATGAGTAAAAAAAAACATGAGAAGATACCTCCAACATACTGCTTAGTGGAGATGAGAGTTGCATACATTTATCGGATATGGTTCTGGACTTTTTCCAATGTATTAATCATCTGCACTGTTTTTTCCCTCCTTTTTTCTTTATCTTTTTTTCCCCTTGGTATACTATTTGTTCTGTGGAATTGTTCTCCTAAAGAGGGAAGGACAGGAGAACTAGGGAAAACCATAATGATATAAAAACAAAATTCTTTAATAAAAACTTGTTTTTAAAAATTGCTAGGGGTCAAAATGTGCAATAACGTTGAAAGGTATGTGGGCATTTTATATGTGACCATAATGTTTGTTAGGTAACTGTCTAGTGTTCTGGTTGTTTGTTGTTCTGGCAAAATATTAAAGAAAATCTAAGTGTTATTATGAATCAGAGCTCCACCAATATCAATATCTTTGTTATTTTAAAACTCTTTTTATTGAAGTTTTTATTATCAAAACATATGCAAGGATAATTTTTCAACATTCAATACCAATATCTTTATTTTTTTAAAAAAACTCTTTTATTGAAATTTTTATTTTCAAAACATATGCAAGGATAATTTTTCAAAATTCATCCTTGAAAAACCTCGTGCTCCAATGTCCTTCCTTTCTCTCACCCCTTTCCCTAGCTGGCAGGTAATCCAATAGGTGTTAAACATGGTAAAATATATATGTTAATTCCAATATAAGTGTAGAGTATGGACTACTTCCCTGGAAGCCTTGGGATCAGCCAGAGTCAGGATGAATTAAAGTCCTTGGTCTTTAGGGGAGAAGTGAAAGAGGCAGGCAAGCAGAATCCTGGATTTGGGAATCTGGAATTACCAACTTCTCTCTTCCTTGTCCTTCCTCCAAGTGACTCTGCTTATCTCCCTCCCACTCTAATCCTTGCCTCTGATTATCTTAATACCAAACATTCAATAAGCACCAACAGTGAGAAGAGCCATTTATCCAAATATATTCTAACAGAGTCATTGTTTCACATTGAATAAGTAATTAGCCTTAAGTGCTCGGTTGTCTGATTCAAGCATATCTTTTTGGAGTTTCAGCCCTCTACATTTAAGTATACATATTTATACAATTATCTTGCTGCACAAGAAAAATAAGATCAAAAAGTAAAATATATATATATATATATAAAGAAAATAAAATTCAAGCAAACTACAACAAAAAGAGTGAAATGCTATGTTGTACTCTATCCTCAGTTCCCACACTTCTCTCTCTGGGTGCAGAAGGCTCTCATCATAACAAAATCATTGGAAGTGTCCTGAATCATCTCATTGTTAGAAAGAGCCATGTCTATCAGAACTGATCATGATATAATCTTATTGCCATGTACAATGATCTCCTAGTTCTGCTCATTTCTCTTAGCATCAGTTCATGTAAGTCTCTCCAGGTAACTCTGAAATCATCCTGCTGATAGTTTCTGATACAACAATAATATTCCATAACATTCATATGCCATGAATTTTTCAGCCATCCTCCAACTGATGGGCATCCTCTTAGTTTCTGGTCACTACAAAAAGGGCTACCACAAACATTTTTGCACATGTGGTTCCTCCTTTAAAATATCTTTGGGATATAAGTCCAGTAAAAACACTACTGGATCAAAGGATATGCACAGTTTCATAATTTTGGGCACATAGGTACAAATTGCTCCACAAAATGATTGGATCCATTCACAATTCCACCAACAATGAATCTGTCCCACTTTTCCCACATCCCTTCCAACATTCATCATTATATTTTCCTCTCATTTTAGCCAATCTGAGAGGTTTGTATAGTGTCATGTTTAGTGTCAAAAACTTGTCTTATCCCTAAAGCTGGGGTCTTGGGTTTAATCAAACATTAGATTACTATAGTCATGCACTATTTTGTCCTATTCCACTGATTGACTACTCTCTTTCCTAGACAGTACCAAATAGTTTTTATGACTGTTATTTTATAATATAAACACCTAGGCAATCTTTATTTTCATTTTACATTAATTCCCTTGAAATTCTTGAATTTCTGTTCTTCCAAATAAACTTTGTTATTATTTTTCTAGATCTGTGAAATAATTTCTTGGGAATTTGATAGATATGGCACTAAACAAGTAGATTAATTTAGATAGTATTGTCATTTTTATTATATTTGCTTGGTCTACCCAAGAGCACTTGGTATTCTTTCAGGTTTTTAGATCTGCCTTTATTTGTGTGGAAAGTGTTTTGTAGTTGTGTTTATATAATTCCTTTCTTTGCCATGGCAGATAGACTTCCAAATACTCTATATTATCTAGAATTATTTTAAATGGAATTTCTTTGTATGTTTTGCTGCTCGACTTTGTTGATAATATATAAAAATGCTGATGACTTCTTTGGATTTATTTTGTATCCTGCAACTTTGCTAAAGTTTCGAATTCTTTCTAGTGGTTTTGTATTTGATTCTTTATGGTTCTCTAAGTGTACCATCATATCATATCTGCCAAGAGTGATAATTTGGTTTCTTCATAATCTACTCTAATTCCTTTAATCTCTTTTTTTTCTCTTATTGCCAAAGCTAACATTTCTAATGTGGTATCAAATAATAATGGTGATAGTGAGCACCCTTAATTCACCCAGATCTTATTGGAAATGGTTTTAGTTTGTCCCCATTATATATGATGCTTGCTGATGATTTTATTTTTTTATTTTTTTTTAAATTTAATTTTTATTTAATAATTACTTTATATTGACACTCGTTTCTGTTCCGATTTTTTTTCCCTTCCCTCCCTCCCTCCGCCCCCTCCCCTAGATGGCAAGCAGTCCTTTATATGTTGGATATGTTGCAGTATATCCTAGATACAATATATGTTTGCAGAACTGAACAGTTCTCTTGTTGCATAGGGAGAATTGGATTCAGAAGGTATAAATAACCCGGGAAGAAAAACAAAAATGCAGATAGTTCACATTCGTTTCCCAGTGTTCTTTCTTTGGGTGTAGCTGCTTTTGTCCGTCATTTATCAATTGAAACTCAGGTCTCTTTGTCAAAGAAATCCACTTCCATCAAAATATGTCCTCATACAATATCGTTGTCGAAGTGTATAATGATCTCCTGGTTCTGCTCATTTCACTTAGCATCAGTTCATGTAAGTCTCTCTAGTCCTCTCTGTATTCATCCTGCTGGTCATTTCTTACAGAACAATAATATTCCATAACATTCATATACCACAATTTACCCAGCCATTCTCCAATTGATGGGCATCCATTCATTTTCCAGTTTCTAGCCACTACAAAGAGGGCTGCTACAAACATTTTGGCACATACAGGTCCCTTTCCCTTCTTTAGTATTTCTTTGGGATATAAGCCCAATAGAAACACTGCTGGATCAAAGGGTATGCACAATTTGATAATTTTTTGGGCATAATTCCAGATTGCTCTCCAGAATGGTTGGATTCGTTCACAACTCCACCAACAATGCATTAGTGTCCCAGTTTTCCCGCAATGCCTAATTTCTGCCATACTAATTTCCAATTATCCCAGCAGTTTTTATCAAATAATGAATTCTTTTCCCAGAAGTTAGGGGCTTTGGGTTTGTCAAACACTAAATTGCTATAGTTGACTATTCTGTCTTATGAACCTAGCCTTTTCCACTGATCCACTAATCTATTTCTTAGCCAATACCAAATGGTTTTGGTGACTGCTGCTTTATAATATAATTTTAGATCAGGTACAGCTAGGCCACCTTCATTTGATTTTTTTTTTTCATTAATGCCCTTGAGATTCTCGACTTTTTATTGTTCCATATGAATTTTGTTGTTATTTTTTCTAGATCAATAAAATATTTTCTTGGAAGTCTGATTGGTATAGCGCTAAATAAATAGATTAGTTTAGGGAGTATTGTCATCTTTATTATGTTCTCTCGGCCGATCCAAGAGCACTTAATATTTTTCCAATTATTTAAGTCTGACTTTATTTGTGTGGAGACTTTTTTATAATTTTGCTCATATAATTCCTGACTTTCCTTTGGTAGATAGATTCCCAAATAGTTTATGGTATCAACAGTTATTCTGAATGGAATTTCTCTTTGTATCTCTTGCTGTTGGGTTTTGTTGGTGATGTATAAAAATGCTGAGGATTTATGGGGATTTATTTTGTAGCCAGCTACTTTGCTAAAATTATGAATTATTTCCAATAGCTTTTTAGTAGAATCTCTGGGGTTCTCTAGGTATACCATCATATTATCTGCAAAGAGTGATAGTTTGGTTTCCTCATTGCCTACTCTAATTCCTTTAATATCTTTCTCGACTCTTATTGCCGAGGCTAGTGTTTCTAATACGATATTAAATAATAATGGTGATAGTGGGCAACCTTGCTTCACTCCAGATCTTACTGGGAAAGGTTCCAGTTTTTCCCCATTGCATATGATGCTTACTGATGGTTTTAAATATATGCTCCTGACTATTTTAAGGAAAAGTCAATTTATTCCTATGCTCTCAAGTGTTTTTATTAGGAATGGATGTTGGATTTTATCAAATGCTTTTTCTGCATCTATTGAGGTGATCATATGGTTTTTGTTTGTTTGGTTATTGATATAGTCAATTATGCTAATAGTTTTCCTAATATTGAACCAGCCCTGCATTCCTGGTATAAATCCTACTTGGTCATAGTGTATTATCCTGGTGACGATTTTCTGTAATCTTTTTGCTAATATTTTATTTAAGATTTTAGCATCAATATTCATTAGGGAGATTGGTGTATAATTTTCTTTCTCTGTTTTCAGCCTACCTGGTTTAGGTATCAGTACCATGTCTGTGTCATAAAAGGAGTTTGGTAGGACTCCTTCAATCCCTATTTTTTCAAATAGTTTATATAACATTGGAGTTAATTGTTCTTTAAATGTTTGGTAGAATTCACATGTAAATCCATCTGGTCCTGGGGATTTTTTCTTAGGGAGTTGATTGATAGTTTGTTCTATTTCTTTTTCTGAGATGGGACTGTTTAGGATATTTACTTCTTCCTCTGTTAGTTTGGGCAAGCTATATTTTTGGAGGTATTTTTCTATTTCATTTAAGTTGTCGAATTTATTGGCATAAAGTTGGGCAAAGTAACTCCTAATTATTGCTCTAATTTCCTCTTAGTGGTGAGTTCTTCCTTTTCATTTTTAAGACTAACAATTTGATTTTCCTCTCTCCTTTTTTAATCAGATTTACTAAGGGTTTGTCTATTTTGTTGGTTTTTTCATAGAACCAACTCTTAGTTTTATTAATCAATTCAATAGTTTTTTTTACTTTCAATTTTATTGATCTCACCTTTTATTTTTAGAATTTCAAGTTTAGTGTTTGACTGGGGTTTTTAATTTGTTCCTTTTCTAGCATTTTTAGTTGCAAACCCAATTCATTGACCTTCTCTTTCTCTATTTTATACAAATAGGCCTCTAGAGATATGAAATTTCCCCTTATTACCGCTTTGGCTGCATCCCATACATTTTGGTATGATGTCTCATTATTATCGTTTTCTTGGGTGAAGTTATTAATTATGTCTATGATTTGCTGTTTTACCCAATCATTCTTTAGTATGAGATTATTTAGTTTCCAATTATTTTTTGGTCTACTTCCCCCTGGTTTTTTGTTGAATGTAATTTTCATTGCATCGTGGTCTGAAAAGGATGCATTTACTATTTCTGCCTTACTGCATTTGAGTTTGAGGTTTTTATGTCCTAATATATGGTCAATTTTTGTATAGGTTCCATGAACTGCTGAAAAGAAAGTGTATTCCTTTCTGTCTCCATTACATTTTCTCCAGAGATCTATCATATCTAACTTTTCTAGTATTCTGTTTACCTCTTTGACTTCTTTCTTATTTATTTTGTGGTTTGATTTATCTAATTCTGAGAGTGCAAGGTTAAGATCTCCCACTATTATAGTTTTACTGTCTATTTCTTCTTGCAGCTCTCTTAGTTTCTCTTTTAAGAATTTAGATGCTACCCCACTTGGTGCATATATGTTTAATATAGATAGTGCTTCATTATCCATGCTATCCTTTAGCAAGATATAGTGCCCTTCCTTATCTCTTTTAATTAGATCAATTTTTGCTTTAGCTTGATCTGAGATCAGGATGGCTACCCCTGCTTTTTTGACTTCACCTGAAGCATAGTAGATTTTGCTCCAACCTTTTACCTTTAACCTGCATGTATCTCCCCGCTTCAGGTGTGTTTCCTGTAAACAACATATTGTAGGATTCTGGCTTTTAATCCATTCTGCTAACCGCTTCCTCTTTATGGGGGAGTTTACCCCGTTCACATTTATGGTTAGAATGACCAATTCTGTATTACTTGCCATCTTGTTAACCCCGGTTTATGCTTTTCTCCCTTCTTTCCCCTTTCCCCCCTTCCCAGTATTAAGCTTGTGAGCACCACTTGCTTCTCACAGCCCTCCCTTTTTAGTATCCCTCCCCCCACCTTAGAGTTCCTCCCCCTATCTTACCCCTTTCCCTCCCAGTTCCCGTATTCCCTTCCGCTTAGCTTATTCCTTCCCTTTTCACTTTTCCCTTTTCACTTTTCAATGAGGTGGGAGAAGTTTCACCATAGATTGAATATGTCTTAAGATTTTTCACTTAAAGCCAATTCTGAAGGCAGTAAGATACCCACTATATTCATCCCCCTCCATTCTTTCTCTCAGATATAATAGGTTTCCTATGCCTCTTCATGAGATGTACTACCCCCACTTTACCCTTTTTCTGATACAATGTCCTTTCCACATCAATTTCTAGAACAAGGTATACATGCATTCTTTATACATCTATATAGTCAAAATATAGTTCCCAAGATTAATCTTTACCTTTTTAGATTTCTCTTGAGTTCTATATTTGTAGATCAAACTTTTTGTTAAGTTCTGGTTTTTTCATCAGAAATAGATGAAATTCGCTTACTTCGTTGAATGTCCATCTTCTTCCCTGGAAAAAGATGCTCATTCTCGCTGGGTAAGTTATTTTTGGTTGCATACCAAGTTCCTTAGCCTTTCGGAATATCATATTCCAGGCCCTTCGATCTTTTAATGTGGATGTTGCCAGATCCTGGGTGATCCTTATTGTGGCTCCTTGATACTTGAATTGGGTTTTTCTAGCCGCTTGCAATATTTTTTCCTTCATCTGAGGGTTCTGGCATTTGGCCACTATATTCCTTGGTGTTTTGATTTTAGGATCCCTTTCAGTGGGTGATCGATGAATCCTTTCAATGTTTATTTTTTCCTCTGTTCCTATGACTTCTGGGCAGTTCTCTTTGATAATTTCCTGGAAAATAGTGTCCAGGCTCTTTTTTTCATCATGTTTTTCTGGAAGTCCAATGATTCTCAGATTGTCTCTCCTGGATCTGTTTTCCAGGTCTGTTGTCTTCCCCAGAAGGTATTTCACATTTTTCTCCATTGTTTGATTTTTTTGGATTTGCTTGACTGATTCTTCTTGTCTCCACGAGTCATTCAATTCCACTTGTTCAATTCTGATTTTCAGTGAAGTATTTTCTTCACTCACTTTTTAAAAATCTTTTTCTAATTGTCCAATTGAGTTCTTTTGTTCTGTGGAATTTTTTTCCATTTCATCAATTTTGTTTTTTTAGAGAGCTGTTTTCTGTTTCCAGTTCACTAATCCTATTTTTCAAGGATTTTACTTCTTTATCCACTCTCTCTTTAACTTTCTCCAGGCTCTTTTGCCAAGCCTCCCTCTCCTTTTCCCAAGCCTCACTCTGCTTTCCCCATTTTTCTTCTAGCTCCCTTGTGAGAGCCTTTTTAATCACTTCTATGAGGTTCATCTGTGCTGAGGAACAGATGATCTCCTCCTTTGGGGATTCACCTGGGGACTGTCTGTTTTTAGTCTCCTCAGGATTTAGAGTCTGCTCTCTATCTGTATAGAAGCTGTCAAGGGTTAAAGTCCTCTTCAGCTTCTTGCTCATTCTGTCTAATAATCAGAGACAAACTACCAAAGAAAAACAGAAAAAACTGGAGTCTTTCTTTGGGGGAGGGGCTGGGTATGTTATCGAGCTTCCTCTACAGACTGCAGGAGGCAGCAGTGAGGCACTAGCAGGACTGTGTTGCGCGTGCGCTCTGAGATCCCAGAGCGTGCTGAGTCACTGTGGGGGGGAAAGGGGGGAGCGGCCAGGTCCCGAGAGACTCCAGCTGTTTGGGGTTGTATTCTTCAGCCCCAGTGTTTTTAGCTTCTCTGCTGGGCTGCTGACTTGCTGCCAGAGCAAAGTATCCAAACCTGTAGCGAAGCTCTCCCTGCAGAGACGGCTGCGATCACTCCCCACCCCCTCTCCAGTCTGCTCCCATGCTCTCACTGCAGCTGCCCTCAGCCTGCGCCCGATCTAAAACCGTCCCAGCCCTCCAGTAAAGACAAACCTTTCTTGGCAAATCTCAAGGATGGCTTCTCTTGGTAACTATTTGTGGTTTTTTTTTCAGTCAAGCATTAATTCAGAGGCTTGTAATGGAATGGATAGTGAGAGAAAGCGTGGAGCTTATGCAGCAGTGTGCCTCCTCTCCGCCATCTTAACCGGAAATCCTGATGATTTTAAATAGATGCTACTGACTAGTTTAAGGAAAAATCCATTTATTGCTATAATCTCTAGTGTCTTTAATAGGAATGGGTATTGGATTTTATCAAATGCTTTTTCTGCATCATCTATTGAAATAATCACATGATTTCTGTTAGTTTGGTTATTGACATAATCAAATATGTACATAGTTTTCCTAGTATCCTACTTGTTTATGGTATAATTATTCTGGAGATGATTTTCTGTAATCGCTTTGCTTATACTTTAGTTAAGATTTTTGCATCATTATTCATTAGAGAAATTGGTCTATAATTTTCTTTCTTTGTTTTCATCCTACCTGGTTTAGGTATCAACACCATATCTATGTCATAAAAGAAATTTAGTAAGATGCCTTCTCTCCCTATTTTTTCAAAAAGTTTGCATAGTATTGGAATACCTGGTTTTACAGTGCTTGGTAGAATTCACAGGTAAATCCATCTGGCCCTGGAGATTTTTTCTTAGGGAGTTGATTAATAGCTTCTTCTATTTCTTTTTCTAAAATGGGACTATTTAAGTAAGTTATTTCCTCTTCCCTTAACCTGGGCAATCTCTATTTTTGTAGGTATTCATCCATTTCACTTAGATTATCAAATTTATTGACATAGAGTAGGACAAAATAAGTCCTAATTATTGCTCTAATTTCCTCTTCATTGGTGGGATGTTCTCCCTTTTCATTTTTGAGACTAACAATTTTATTTTCTTCTTTCCTTTTTCTAATCAAATTAACTAAAGGTTTATCTATTTTGTTGGCTTTTTTTCATAAAACCAACTCTTAGTTTTATGTACTAATTCAACAGTTTTCTTACTTTCAGTTTTATTAATTTCCCCTTTTATTTTCAGAATTTCAAGTTTTGTATTTGATTGGGGGTTTTTAATTTGTTCTTTTTAAAATTACAAGCCTAATTCATCAATCTTCTCTTTCTCTATTTTATGCAAATAAGCATCTAGAGATAAAAAATCTCCCCTGATAACTGCTTTGGTTGCATCCCACAAATTTTGTTTTGCTGTTTCATTATTATCATTCTCTTGGATGAATTTCTTAATTGTGTCTGTTTTGTTGTTTCATCCATTCATCCTTTAGGATTAGATTATTTAGTTTCAATTAATTTTTGGTCTATTTTCCCCTGGCCTTTTATTGCATGTAATTTTTATTGCATCATGATCTGAAAAAAATGTATTTACTATTTCTGCCTTTCTGCATTTGATTTTGATGTTTTTATGCCCTAATACATTGTCAATTTTTGTATGAGTTCCAATAATCATCAAGACAAAAAGTATATTCCTTTCTATCTCCATTCAATTTTCTCCAAAGATCTATCATACCTAACTTTTCTAAAATTATATTTACTTCCTTAACTTCTTTCTCATTTATTTTGTGGTTTTATTTATCTAGTTCTGAGAAAGCAAGGTTGAGATCCCACACTAGTACAGTTTTGCTGTCCATTTCTTCTTGCAACTCTCTTAACTTTGCCTCTAGGAATTTGGATGCTATACTGTTTGGTGCATGTATGTATTTAGTATTGATATTGCTTAATTATCTATGCTATCCTTTTCAAGGTATAGTTTTCT
The DNA here is from genome assembly GCF_016432865.1 of Antechinus flavipes. Taxonomy (NCBI): domain Eukaryota; kingdom Metazoa; phylum Chordata; class Mammalia; order Dasyuromorphia; family Dasyuridae; genus Antechinus; species Antechinus flavipes. Next base: position 477,138,785 of record NC_067398.1, on the reverse strand, counting down.
TCCTTATCTACTTTAATAAATATATTTTTGCTTTTGCTTGATCTGAGATAAGGATGGCTACCATTGCTTTTTTTTATTTCACCTGAAGCATAATAGATTATGACCTAGCCTTTTATCTTTCCTTTGTATGTATCACTTTGCTTTAAATGTGTTTCTTGTAAACAACATATTATAGGATTCTGTCTTTTAATGTAATCTACTATCTGCTTGCATTTTATGGGACAATTTATCCCATTCATATTCACGGTTAAAATTATTTCCTGCCATCTTATTTACTCCCAGTTTTTTTCTTTTCTTTCCCCCTTTCCTTCCTTCCCAGTATTTTACTTCTGATCACCACTTCCCTCAAACAGCTCTCCCCCTTTAGAGCCCCTTCCCTTTTCTTATAACTTTTCCCTACTACTTTTGTTTTTCCTTCTATTTAGCCCATCTCTTCCCTTTTCACCTTTCCTCTTCCACTTTTCTATAAGGTGAGAGAAGTTTCTCAGTGAAACCAAATATGTCCGATATTTTCTCTTTGAGACAAATTTGATGAGAGTCTTTCTGTCTTCTTTCCTTCAATTATAATAGATATTCTTTGCCTCTTCATGAGATGTAATTTCCCTCATTTTACCTCCATTTTCCCCTTTTTCTGGACAATCCCCTTTCCACCTCTAGTTCCTTTTTCATGTTATCACAATAAAATCAAATTACACCCATATTCTCTAAATATAGTTCTAGAGATATCTAGAGATATATCTCTAAATATATCTAGAGATATAGTTCTTAAGAATTATTTCTTTTTTCCTTTTTTATGCTTCTCTTGTATTCTGTATTTGGAAATCAGATTTTTTGTTCAGCTATGGTCTTTTCATCAGAAATAAATGAAATTTACCTGTATCATTTAATGTCCATTTTCTTCTCTAAAAGATAATGTTCAGTTTAGCTGGATAGTTGACTCTTGGCTGCAATTCAAGTTCCTTTGCCTTTTATAATAACAGATTCTTTAGATCCTTTAAAGAAGAAGTTGCTACATCCTGGGTAATCCTCATTGTGATCCCTCAATATTTGAATTGTTTTTTTTCTGGCTGCTTGCAACAATTTTTCTTTGATCCAACGATTCTGAAATTTAGTTACATTATTCCTTGGAGTTTTTATTTCGGGGTCTCTTTCAGGAGATGATCAGTGAATTTTTTCAATGGCTATTTTACCTTCTGGTTCTAGGATATCAGGGCAGCTTTCCTTGGTGATTTCCTGAAAGATGTTATCTAAGTTCTTTTTTTCATCATGGTTTTCAGGAAGTATAATAATGCTTAGATTGTCTCTCCTAGATCTACTTTCCAAGTCAGTTGTTTTTCCAATGAGGGATTTTGCATTTTCTTCTATTTTTCAATTTTTCGTTTTGTTTGATTCTTGATGTGTCATTGAGTCATTTAATTCCATTTGTTCAATGCTAATTTTTAGTGAATTATTTTCTTCAGTTACTTTTTTAAAACTCCTTTTATATGTGGCCAATTGAATGTTTAAATGAGTTGTTTTGTTCATTGCATTTTTTTCCATTTCACAAATTCTGTTTTTTAATGAATTGATTTCTTTTTCATATCTATTTTGTAAGGAATTGTGTGCTTTTTCTATTTCATTAAATCTATTTTGTAAGGAGTTAAATGATTTTCTCATTTCATCATATCTACTTTTAAGGCATTTTCTTCAGATAATTTATGTTTTTTCTTTTCTATATCTTCTTGCAAAGATCTCAATTCCTTTCCCCACTTTTCTTCTCTTTTTAAGATCTTTTTTTCATTCTTCCAAAAGAGTCTTGTGAAATGGGGACCAACTCATATTATTCTTTGGGATTTCAATTGGAGCTGATTTGTTTTTAGGAACCTCAGGGTTTGAGGTCTCTTCTCTCTCTCCATAAAAGAGTTCTTTTTGCTTTTTTGCTCATTTTTAAGGGTAGAGGTCTGCTCTTGATGGAAAGGAGTTATAGTCACTTTAGTGTCCCCTGGGGCGGGTGTTTCTGTCTAATTTCTGGTGCTGGGTAGGTGTAGCCAAGTCCCACACTCTGGACTTCAGGGTTTTCCAATTTGCCTTTTGTATTTGTTTTGGGTGCTTTACAGCAAATCTGCTGAATTACAGGCTTGTAATAACTTAAGAACCTTGCAGTAGATTTGCCCATGTGCAGATGCTGCAGTGCTCTCCAACCCAGCTCCTTGTACCTGGATCCCTGTGCTGCAGTCTGGGCTTGCCTGATTGAAACAGACCTTTTTTGAAGTTCTTCCAAAGTATTTTCTTCTGGAAATTTATTGTACTCCAAATATTTGTGGGTTTTGTCACTACAAAACAAGTTCAAAAGCTTATCCTGCTGCTGATTTGAGGGAAGCTTGGAAGAGGTCACATAGTGTCTCTGCTTTGCCATCTTGGCTCTGCCCTCCAATATCTTTATTTTTTGGCAAACTTTCTAATGTACCTTTTTATCAAATTGACAAAATACAGGACTTTGATTAGATCGAAAATTTTGCCCACCCAATAAAAATAATGTTGAGCTTTTTCCTGTATGTGATGGTCTGAAAATGTCACAAAAACTACATCTCATGAAGTCATATTGAGTTTTGGGGGCTATTAGGCTAACAATAGTGTAAAGTAGTTAGAATACCATTTGTAAAAGTTTATAAGGTACCTTAGTAAATCTTCAAGTCATTCTCTCACTTAAGGGATAATTTATATCTTTATTGATTACTTCAGAAGATTAACTGCTGAGGCAGAATCCAGGGACACAACTGAACAAAAGGTCATAGAAGATTCACTCCAGACTTTTAGTCCAATTTCCTAACCTCCCCCCTACCCCCCATCTTTTGACGATCAATACCACATTGGGTAGAGATGATATAAATGAGGCTATATTTGGAATTATGTCAATTCTCAGATTAGCAAAATATTTTCCATACTGTAAATAGGAACAGACTTTATCACTTGTGCATATGGTATGACTGGGTAGGAAAGTGGTTTTGGGGCCCCACTTTCCAGGATGGGCTTGCTTGCTCTGTTATAGTTGCTGCCCTTTGTAAATGTTGACTTGTCGCACCTGGGGATCTTCAGTACACAAAATGTAGGCAATCATTCATTGACCTTCTCTTCAACATAAGAGCTTAACAAGGTCCACCTGAAAAACATAGTCGAAACTGATAACTGTTTGGCAATTGGCTATTTTCTTAGTAGTAAAATTCATTACTCCTTGATGTGTATGCATTTATTTTCCATTTTGCCTCAAAATACTTGTGTTTTCAAATACATTTTTCAAAATTCTCCTGATTATCTGTTAGAAAAATTTCCAGCTTGCTTTAAGTTTTGAAATTTTTCTAGGAGATAAGGGAAAGTACAGAGATGAGGGGGGACATCATCTCTGATTATACCTTTAGCATAAAGTAGAGAAACAGAAGACAAATGTGGATAATGGTACAAATTTTTCCCTCTACTTTGTCAAGGGTCTATGGACCTTTTGATTAATGAGCAGCTTTCTGAATATTCTAATGCTTTTCCAAGGTAATCTCAGATGATTATAGTTTCACCAGTTATTTCACATAGAATGGTAAAGAGACAACAGGATTATTTTGGAAAAAAAAAGACACAAGTTAGTATCAAACTTGTTTTCTACACCATAATGATATTTATACTAGCTTTGTGATCTATACCTATTGACATGGCCATTTCATAGCTTGTAAGTATCTGAAGCTATATTTAGATCTCATGTCTCTATGACTCCAAATCTAATACCATATCCATTACATCCTCTACTTTCCACTATATAATATCTAACATCGATAAAATAAAATTAGAACATAATGTAAAATAAAAAGTTTCTTTGTCCTGTGGAAAAAGGATTTTTATTGTTGTTATTTTTCTGTCTTGTTCAACTCTTAAGTGAAATCATGGATAAACTTGGTAAAGACACTGCAATGATTTGCCATTTCCTTCTCCAGTTGTTCCCATTTTACAGATGAGGACCTGGAGCTAAGAAAGAAGTAACTTGCCCAGAATGATACATCTAGTCAGTGTCTAAGGCAAATTTAAGCTACTTAGAAATCCCTGGAGGAAGCATTAGACTTATTCTATTTGGACCCAAAGGGAAGAAGAAGGGCAATAATAGGAAGTTGTAGAGGCAGAATAAAGTTTGAGTCAAGATAATCTTAATAATTAGAGTTCTCCAAAGCAGAATGAGAGTAGTGAATTCTTCCTCATTAGACATTTTCAGTCAGAGCTGGATGATGCTTGTTTTATTGTAGTAAGAGTTCCATGCCAGTTATAAGTTAGATGGCTGCTTGCAATTCTGTAATTCTGTGAAGGGCATGAGAAAAAGAAAAAAAAAAAAAAAAACTAGAGACTGCCTGCATCTAGGAGGGAGAAGATATCTTAGGGATTACTTAGGCTAATCTTTCTCTAAAGAAAAAAGTCTATAAAAACATCTATTCAAGCAATTAATAAATCTAATGTATGTGTCTGGTTCATAGAGTCCTCACTTGAGGAAATTTAGAGATGGGGATCATGGGATTTAGAGCTATACTGGACCTTAAAGGTTATCTCATACAATCCTTTCAATTTATAGCCAAGAAAAATTGAGGTAACTAGGTGGTAAAGTACATAAAGCACTGGTGCCAGAATCTAGAGGATCTGAGTTCAGACATTTACTTCTACTTTGTGACCTTGATTAAATCACTTAACCATTTTCTGCTTCAGTTTCCTCATATGTAGAATAGGGATAATAATAGCACCTGCTTTTTAAGGTTGTTATAAGGACAAAATTAAGTAATTTTTTTCTTTTTTTTTAAATAATACTTTTTTATTTTCAAAATTTATGCAGAGATAATTTTCAACATTCACCCTTGCAAAACATTGGGTTCCAATTCTTCTCCCTCCCTTCCCCCAAATCCCCCCTAAACAGCAACTAATCCAATATATGTACAACATGTGCAATTCTTCTATACATATTTTTACATTTATCATGTTATACAAAAAAATCAGATCAAAAAAGAAAAAAAAGTGAGACATCAAACAAGAAGCAAGCAAAAGCAACAAAAAAGATGAAAATACTATGTTGTGATCCATATTTCATCCCCACAGTCCCCTTTCTGGATGCAGATAGCTCTCTCCATCATAAATATATTAGAAGTCCTTTCTTTCTGTTTACCTCAGTTTCCTCATCTGTAAAATTGGCCGGAGAAGGAAATGGCAAACCATTCTAGTACCTTTGCCAAGAAAACCTCAAAATAGGGTCATAAAGACTGAAAAAAAACCTGAACAATAACCTTAAAGCATTATAAAATTACTAATTTACTATTAAAATTATTAAATACCATGCCCCAAATCATACAGGTGATATGCTGGCATTCATACAAAGGTTTTCTGAGGCTTCCATATATTGGAAACTAAACAAGGCACTCACTCTGTCATGAGGTTAGCTCATTCCATTTTAAAATAGATTTAATATTTCTTGAGATATTTGAATGTCATAGACATTTAGGTTAGCATAATTCAAGTAGTCCTCTAGATGTGGTGATTTTGATTTTGGTTGTGTTCTTAATTAATTAGAATGAGTGAATGTGTGTTTTTGTAAAATCTTTCCTGATAAATAACCACAATGACTAATCTTAACTTTGTAATGTACAAGTAAGAACTATCTTCATGTTTTTATAAGTATGAAATATATACACAATTTATGCAAGGAAAGAGGGAATAATGAATTTTAAAAGGCCAATTTTAATATGACTTGGCTTTTCCTGAAGACATACAACCAAACTAATTTGTATTTTTTCTTTAAGTGTCGTAATTATTTTTATTACCCACTGTTTGTTCAAAATGGGCCCAGGCAGCTATTTCTGCTGGACAACTGAAAATGCAGTCCCTTTCTTTTATGGCTTGAAATTTGAAAACCAGGGTGGCTGCCTTTAAAATCAATTAAGAAACCTCCATGGAAAATTACCTGGAAGGTTTCATCATTGGCAAAAGCCAAGGAGGGAAGCTGGAGTCACCTGAAACCTTATACAAATTGCATCAGATCCAGCCCCAGTACTCATTGGCAAGAGTTTGGCTCTGGAATTGTCGAGATTTTTCTAAATGGTAAAAATCTCAAAGTTACATTTTTAAAACTGTCTTTCCTACTAATTCTTTTTATTGCTTTTTTATTGCCCTAGGAAAGCAGCAACACAAAAGATCCTTTTACATCCTTTGATTAAAAAAGCAGAATCTGAGAGATTGGCTAGTCCGGCTATGTTCCGCAGAGAAAAGTCTGTAGCAGATCAGCCCAGGCCTTACCAGTAAAAGTCACAGCAATCATCATAAGTTATTGGGACGGTGTTACAGGAAGTGAGCTTATTCTTTTCCACTAATAGACCAAGGAAAGCAATTCCAAGTCCTAATGTATGAAAACTATGGACCTGGATTCTCACCGTGGGTTGTAGAAAATTTATAGCTCCATAGATGGAAATCTCTCTCTCTCTGTCTCTGTCTCTTCTCTCTTATTTTATCTATCTCTGTCTCTCTCTTCTGTTTCTTTATGTATCTTGCTCTCTGTCTCAAAGTAAATTAAATACATGCATAATATAGATAATCCTAAATGTGTCTCTCTCTCTCACACACATACAATTAGGGACTGAATCGTTTTTGCTTCATTTTCTATTCTGATGAGGCCCCTGCTCTCTTCACTTTTTCTAGTAAAGATTACTCTTCATGAAACAAGGATTAATTTAGCTTCTTAACAAATTTTCATCAAATTATTTAATTGAACTTGTTTATATGAGGGGAGCCTGAAATTATTTGAAGATTAAAAATGAAGAATTATTTAGTCATCTTAAAAAATTTCTATTTCATTTTGATCCAAAGTAAATAGTTTTACATAAAGTTAGTCTCAATGTTATGAATGAGCAATACTCTGCCCACCATATAATTTAACAAATATGATAGGACTCTAAATAGGGGAATAGACCACCATTGTTTTTTCTTCACCAAGTGAAACAAACATCTCCACTACTCCTGACTAAGGAAAGGTACTTTAAGGGCAATCAGTGGACTTGTTCTCTTTTTAAATGATAATTGTATTTCAATATAATTAGCTTCCTTTTGTGAATTTTATCTAAGAGGTCAGTAGATTTTACCAGTCTGCCCAAGAGGTCCTTAGCACAAAAAATTTAAGAACATTCATACTGGAGCCTTCACCCTTTCTATTCTTTAATAGCTACCTCTTAAAATCATTATTATTGCCCTGGGAAACTTTGTTACTTTGGGAACCACTTTAATTGAGAAAGTATGCCAAATCTTAGAGCTACTGGTCTCTATGCTGCTTATCAAGGCAGAAGCTAATGAGGGAACTGTTACTCTCGCTGAGCATCTGCAAGAATGAATTTATCTCTGTTCCTATCTTTGGTCAAGAGGAATTGTAAATTCTTACTTATTAAAAGGGTTGTAGATAAAAGTGAGTAAGATAATTCAGTTGGTCAAGTCATATCTCCCTTTTGGTGCCTAATTTGCTGAGTTATGAAATTGCATAGGCCTGAAGGAAAAACTACATTACAGTCTCAAGTCCAATGAATTCTATGCTTTTAATAAATTTTTTTTGTTATTCTTTTCTTTTTTATATGTGATAAGAAACCCCCCTTTTTACTCCTTCCCCTTGTATCATAAAAGCAAAATTTAAGTTAAACAAACCAACACAATGACCATTTGACAATTTAAATCTCCTTCCATTCTTTTAGTCCATCCCCTCTAATCCAAGAGGAAGGAGATGTATTTCAATGATTGATGTTTGGGTCAAGATTTATCAGTGTAATTTCAAAGTTATCAGAATGATATCATAACTATAGGTAGAATTTATATAATATTCAAGTTTTACTTTTCTTTCCCCCACCACCCTAGAGATAACCGATTAGAAAAAAAAGTATAATAGATATGTAAAATTATTTGATATGTATTTCTAATTATTATTTCTTTCTCTAAATGGAGATAGCAACTTTCTCCATATGTTCTTTATAATTAATTTGGGTATTTATAATAGTCAAAATGACTTGTTTGCTCAAAGTTGTTCTTAAAACAATATTGTTATTACTGTTAACAATGTTCTCTTGGTTCTGCTTATTCTGCTCTCTGTTATGAAGCTATTATTAATATCAAAAATTTATTCAGCACATAAAGAGTTTCCCAAATGGGCAGTTTAACTGCCCTAAGACATTTAGGGACACTCTGAATTATGTACCAGACTGTGCAGATAAAAAAATTAAAAACAAAACCAGAACATCAATGATGGCTCTGGTCTCAAAGCCTTACAGATGAATACAGGAAATGGAAGGGCATTGAAAATGTACTCAAATTCCCAGAATGGGAGAAATTACTTTCTGCTGGGAGTTAAGAGGGAGTATGAGGATCAGAAAGACTAAATGACTAGCCCACATTTACATAGGCAAAAGTAGGAATCCAAACTTCTGGCTCTTCTAGCCGTATTAAGTTGTTTAGATATGGGGAACCTAAATGACTAATGGGAAGTCAATCTAATCAGAAATAGAGGAGTTTATGATGTTCTGAATTGTAAGTAAGGACACATTTCCTTTAAAAAGATATGTGATAGAAAATGATTTGCTTTCTTAATACACTTTGCATTCATCACCAATACTGAAATGCTTACCATGTACAGGCCACTAGGATATATCATTGAACTCAGTAGTGGGGGAGAAGGAGGAAGGAACAGGAAGGAAGAGGAGGCATAATAGTAGATTTCTACAACAATGAATAATCGCATAAATCTCTAAAAACTGGGACAGTGAGGGATCAATTGACTTGCCCAGGGCTATTCAATATGTACTGTAGGAATAACTTGAATCCAGGTCTTGATAACTGAATCTAACCCTTTACCCATTATGCCACGCTGAATTTTTTGCATGTAGTTTATGCACATATCTTCCATGGAATAGAATGTTCATTGAATTGAATTAAACGGACTTTTCCATATAAATAATGCCTATCTATATATTCATCTCTAAACTCTTTCCAGAATTCCACAACTGTATGTCTATTTGACATCTTCACTTGGAAAATTGTATGTAAATATAGTTTTATCTTAGAAATTTGCTTTGACAGATTAAATGATTTGCCAAACATCTCATTGCCAGCATAGGTTGAAATCAGGTTTTGAACCCTCATCTTCCTGACTCAACTATGATTGTTTTTCAGACTGTGTGTTAAGAACTTTTAAGAGAATCAAGTTGATATCTGTTCCCAATTAAGGTATATTCTCCCTAAAAGGCTTATTTGAGGTGTAATAACAATACTATTGGTTTAGAACATTACAAGAAACTTTTATTCAAAAAAGCAAACTTCATTTGGAAATGTACTATGTACAAAGTAATAGTAATGTTTTGGGATGATCAGCTGCGAATGACTTTTCTATTCTTAGCAATACAATAATCCAAGACTATACTATAAGATTTATGATGAAAAATGTTATCTGTAACCAGAGAAAGAACTGATTGTGTCAGAATATAGATCGAAGCATACTTTAAAAAAAAAAAAACAACTTTATTTTTCTTAAGGGCTTTTTTTGAGGGGATCCATGTTTCCTTTAGTAACATGACTTTTATGGAAATGTTTTGCATAACTTCACATGTGCCTTCTTGGTGGGGTAGGAAGGAAGAGAGAGAATATGGAACTCAGATTTTTAAAAACAAATATAAAAAAAATTACATGTAATTGGAGAAATTATACACACATTTATGCATATAAAAATTCCATTTTATGGAAATGACAAACTTAAAACAAGTACAAGTCTTAAAATCCATAAGAAATTTTGCTCTGTTGAAATAGTTAAAACAATTTGAAAAATCAGGCTAAAGATGAGGACACTTGTCATATATTTCAAAATAAGTTGCTATCCAATTTTTCCAAGCTTCAACAATTTTTTTCCTAAGGAGAATTTTGATTTTTATAAGTCCAAGGAACAATCTGGTGATAAAATTCCATTTACCAGAATGGACTGGAAACTATTCTAGAATTTGTACTTTTAGTGAGTTACCTGAGGACACTAAGGGTTAAAGGGTCTTGTCCAGAGTTATACAACTAGTATGTGAAAGAGGTAGGCCATGAACCTAGGTCATTCTGGCTGTGAGGCCAGCTTATTCTCCATTACATCATATTGCCAGTCTTTGAGCTTTAATGAGTTACAAAGAATCATAATATTATTCCCTTCCTGTCTATGTAATGTAACTCTAAAACTAAAAAAATCCAAATACCTTATACAATGTTCCATGAGATCTGCATTCAAAACTATTGTGAACAAACTCAATTTAAACTTATTTCATTTTCATTATTGTTATTGTGGTAGGAAACAATGACAAAAGACTTCAATTTCTATTAAACTTCATTGTTGTCCATATTTTAGTTCATCTTATAGGATCTATAGTTGATCATTGGTAAATGAAGACATATTAAACCTTCTAAGTGGTCTGTTGGTTTGGTTTCCATTCCTTGATCACTAATCTTATTTAAGACTAAACTGTAATGAGAACTGTTTTGACGGCATCTTGTAAAATCATTTTAAAAACACAACAAACAAAACAAACTGATCTTTTTGGAAATGCCAGTTTTCTGAGGCTACCATCAATGGACTCATTCTCTTTAAATGGAATCAACAAGAGGATAAATAAAGGCTGAATAAATTAGAAAATTACCTGCAGGGATAAATTTTTTTCTTTTCAAATTTTTAAGAAAAAGATGTAATTAAATTTTAAGATAGAAATCAAGATAGTTCATGTTTCTCTAGTGCTTTATAAAATCTACAAGACATTTTTCTTAGAACAATATTGAAAGTATTATTATATTGTATATATTTTGTATGTGTGTATATACTTTTATTTATGCTGATGATATTCTCAATAGAGAGAGTTCCTTGGCATAATAAATAGATACTTATATAACTACTTCACCTAAATTTTTTGCTTTTATATCCTCATTGACTAGATTAGTAGTTGGTATTATGCCTTTAGTAAATGCTTTTATTTATCGATGTTTAAAAATTAGCTGATGAAACTAAGTATCAGGGAAGTTAAAGATCAGTAAAGCCAGATTAGAACTTAGATTTTTTTGAGTCCAAAGTTAGTGTGCTTTCTCCTATAATAATACCCAATTCTCCCTTTCACTAAAATAAAATTCTATTAGGCAATTCTCCCATGGTGGTTCAAAATAGAGGGAAAACCCCTCTTTGGAAGAATAATAGCACTCTGTAAGAGCAAATCACTGGAAGTAAAATGAGTGTCCGATTAATTGTAAAATGCTAAAACAAATTGTGGTATTGAATAAAATGTAATATTGCACCAAATGACAAATAGTACAAATTCAGAGAAGCATGAAGGAAAACAATAGTGAAAATATCCAGGAGACTGATCTCAAATCAGCAAGCAATTCAAAAGCAGCAAACTTCAAAGAACTGATGATGAAATGCATCTCTTGACACAGAGGTAACAATGTTGATATAGAATTTGACAGTCATTCTCAGACATGACTGATGTGCTAATACAATTCCACAAAATATTGACTTGTAAGGTCTCCTATCGCTGATACTGTGATCTTAAATAACTGTTGGTCTTTTTCAGTCCTTTATATAGTGGTAATTATTTTACAATTGTTAAATGTCTCTGAGAAATAATGATAATGAGTCCATTATTTTATTTGTATATATTTCCCATTTTTTAAAATCTGGCAGCTTGCTTGAGATAACTACACATAAATTGTTTTTTTTTTAAACTTTTAAACATTACATATGTGTTGAATGTTGTCATTGTAATTATTTAAGGAGGTTGGTCTAGAATTATTATAATTATACATTGTTTCCTTTGAGATTTTCTTCTTTCTTCTATCAGCATATTTACTTTGACCTTGTATCTAACCTGACTGGATTTAGTTGATACTGATGAGGCCATTACATATGAAACTAGTAGTTTTCCTGTGGAACATCTATTCAGTTTTGTTTTGAAAGGTGTGATTAGGTACTCACCATATCCAGAGCCTTCCTGTTTTCTTCTCGAGACAAACTTCATGATGTCTAGGAAGCAGACTCCTGAGTAATTTGTGAAACTGATCCTTTTCATTTCTTAGTCCAGAAACATCTTTTCCTTACATAATTTATGTTCTTGATTTCAATCTCTACACTTTCCATACTTCATACAGACTTTAGTTTGAATGATATGAAAATTTAGTTTGGAGGATCTTGTTAATTTCATAGAATTTATCTCATTATTTATTCTCTGTGATAGAAAGTATATTTCATTAATTTTTATGTAAAAGGCAATTTTTTGTTTCTTTGCTTATGTTCATCATGATGAGATAATCAAACGCCTGTGATTTTTTTTTTTTTTTTGATTTATGATGAATTTGTGCAGGAAGGTGATGTGGTGGATAGAGTGCCAGGTCTGAAGTTAGGAATATTCATCTTTCTGAGTTCAAGTTTTACCTGAAACATTTCCTAGATATATTACCTCTAGGATTACCTTCTGCACGTCTTGTAGCTGAACTCTAGTTATGTGTGTTATCTCCTTGAATTTTGAGTGTGAGGTCATAGAGGGCAGAAACAATTTTATTTTCTTTTTGCCTCTCCAATACTTAATGGAGTACTTGTTATATAATAAGTCAGTACTTCCTTAGTGCTTTATCATGCATTCATTAATGTTTCACACAATGAATAGCTCAGACTTGACAAAGCAGATTTGACATAAATTAATAAATATTCATTAAGTGATAAATATATTCATACATGTGAACTGTCTTTGCCTCATTGACCAAGTAAATAACGAAATGACTGAAACATATGGCATGGCATGACACACATGTGGTTCAAGGTAAAAAACACAATGTGATAATATGCAAGACAACAAGCATCAACATATGTGTGATATGGTATGACATAAGCATGAAATGACACATTATATGTTGAGATAAATGCAGGATATAGTGTTACTTGAGCACACCATCACATGGCACATGAATGGTACAGTATGACATGGCATGAGGCAACAAGAAATATGTAATGTGATGTGACATGGGGTACATGATGTGATGTAGAATAAGTATAACATAATGTGAATGCAATGCATATATATCACAACAAATGAATGACTTTGACATAAGCTTGATACATATACAACATGATATGGCCATGGCACATTGTGTGAAATAATGTGAAATATGAGTGACACATTCATGAGCTGATGACATGCACAGGCATATACATGACATAAATGATATGTGCAACATATGTGTGACATGATGTGGTTTATGTATGTCACTTATACACCTATCTACACATATGCATATTTAGCTGTATTTAACAAAATATTTATGAACTCAGCCATCTATCCAGAATCCACCTCTTTACAGGGTTATTAAGAGGGTCAAATAAGGTAATGTATCTGAAGTATTTTGCACATCTTATAGTGATCTATAAATGTCTTTTTTATTATTATTAAAACTTTTTATTGACAGAACCCATGCCAGGTAATTTTTTACAACATTATCCCTTGCACTCACTTCTGTCCCAACTTTTCTCCTCCCTCTCTCTACCCCATCCTCCAGATGTTTTATACTTGTTAAATATGTTATAGTATATCCCAGATACAATATATGTGTGCAGAACCGTACAGTCTCTTGTTGCACAAGGAGAACTGGATTCAGAAGATAAAAATAACCTGGGATGAAAAAAAAATGTCAACAGTTCACATTTATTTCTCAGTGTTCCTTCTCTGGGTGTAGCTGCTTCTAACCATCATTGATCAACTGGAACTGAATTAGATCTTCTCTTTGTTGAAGAAATCCACTTCCATCAGAATACATCCTCATATAGTATTGTTGTTGAAGTATATAATGATCTCCTGGTTCTGCTCATTTCACTCAGCATCAGTTCATGTAAGTCTCTCCAAGCCTCTCTGTATTCATTCTGCTGGTTATTTCTTACAGAACAATAATATTCCATAACATTCCATAACACAATTTACTCAGCCATTCTCCAATTGATGGGCATTCATTCATTTTCCAGTTTCTAGCCACTATAAACAGGGCTGCCACAAACATTTTGGCACATACAGGTCCCTTTCCCTTTTTTAGTATCTCTTTGGGGTATAATCCCAGTGATCTATAAATGTCTTAATGTTACATTAGTAGGTCCTTAACAAATGTTTCTAGAAGAATTAAGGGAGAAATCTATATTATTTTTATGTTATTGCTATTTTTTATGTTTAATTAATGTTCACATTTAAGAAGTGATTACTATGTGCAAAACAAAACTTTAAATTAATATATCATAAGAAAATATTGAAAAAATAACAAAACAGGGCTTGCCCTTCTCTGCAGAGAAATAGTACTACATTGATGGAATGTTATACATACAATACAGTCAGATATGACAGTTGCTGATTTATTTTCCTATTGTGTTTCTTTATTGCAAAAGCGAACCTAGTGATTGATTGATCCTAATTTTTAGTTGACAACAGCAACAAATTTTTTTAATCACAGAAATGAGAAAAGAGAGAAAATATTGGGGAGCAACTAGGAAATTAGATCATCTGAAATACAGAAACCATGAAGAAAAATAGAGGAAAATAAGGCTGTAAAGTGAAGTTGGAGTCAGATTATGGCAGATTGTACAATTAAAAAAAAAGAGTGTGTATTTTATCTTATAGGCAATTAGAATCCAGTGAAAGTTTGTGATGGTGGCATTTAAATGGCCTGACCTCTGTAATAGAACAGTTGTGAGAGTAGTATTAAAAAGTCTGGGAGAGGAAGCATATCAATGAGAACATTAGTGAACTATTTAAGTAGTACAGGTAAATGACATTTCCCAGACTAGGCTGGTGAGAGTATAGAATGCCATGGTGGGGAAAGGGTTACTGGTGAGAGATATTTAATATGAAAGTAGAATTGAAAGGACTTTGCAAATTATTTTATGTTTTCTGAGTTCAAATTTTACCTGTTGTGGTTGAGTAACAAACAGGGAATAGTCATAGATGACATTGTTTTTAGTTTGAGTGTTTGGGAAGATTGTAGTTACATCAAAAGACAGAAGAATTGAGAGGAGTTATGTTTTTTGGGGAAAATGTTACTTACATTCCTGTATATATGAAGTCTTAGGTGCCATTGGGACATCTGGTAGTTATGTTAAACAGTCATCTGGAGAGCCATCAGTGATGATTTGAGCCACAGGAGTTTATAAGATCATAAAGGAAAACAAAGCAGAAAGAGAGGAAGAGGGTGATGGGAGAGCATTAGCAGATACAGCACTTCAAGCAAATATAGGAAGAGAAAGGTGAAGCAGTGAAGAAGGTTGAGGCCAGTTTAGCCAGATGGGAGGTGAATCAAGTCAAAGCAGTAACAGAAATCCAAAATAGAGCAAGTAGAGGGAAAAGTAGAGAAAAGAACAGTGCTCATCATTAAGAGATAATGAGAGCTGAAGCAATAAATAGTAGAACCTAAGTAATTTTGAAGTGAACTACTATATAAAGTATATAAAGTCATCTGATCTCTGATTCATAATACTTCTGCAAGTTTGAAAAAAATCTTATTTAATCTTCTGGAGATAGTGGACAAAGCTATACTCCTAACTGTTTTTGTTCTGGAGCTCTGGCAAGTTGGTATGTTTGAAGGACTGCCATGTTTGTTTCTTCTTTACATGTGTACTTTCCATGGAGTAATTACTATCTTCTGCAGGTTTAAGAAGCTAGGCAAAACTCTCCATTATCTCAATCCCTTTAGTTTCATAAACCTTATGGATTCATTGGTTCTAGTTATATATATTTCAAATGGAGAATCATTACAGGATAAGGTGGAAATCTGATAATCAGCAGTATATGAAAATGAAAAGTCCTGTAAAGGAAAAACTCTGTATTTGTACAACTATTCATTTATCTTTTGGGTGACAGAGCCCTTCATCATCAAATTATTTTTGCTCAAAATCTGATCACAAATGAAACAAATGTAGACTATGGATTTGTGTCTGGGGCAGGAAAATCTAATCTTCTACTAGATGATAACTAGCTCATTTCAGCAGAGAATATCTAGAATTTAATAGTGAATGAAATGACTGTTTACCTTGGAAGGCTTTTTAGTCTAAGAAGATAAAAGCTGGGGTGAAGCATGAGGGTATATAAAGAGTGATAATGGTCTTTGAGAAAATGAAGTGTTATTGTACAAAGGATAGAGGCCAGCTGGTTTACATCTCCAAGAAGGACAGAAACAGAGGAAATGGACTGAAATGCACCAGGAGAAAAATTAAGATAGTTGTAAGGTAAATTTAGCTATAGCAAGGGTTAAGTAGTTATTTCTAACATTGTTGTCTTGTAATTAGTTTGGAAATCAACCTTGGAGGGACTATATTGCTACATAGATATTGAGTATTCCCTTACTTATGGTCCCCTAAATTTGGGAAAGACTAAAATATTTAATTCCCAATTTAGCTGCTTCACCATTATCCTACAGCAAACATTTCTAGAGTGACTCTAACTTGTAAAATACTTCAAATGAAGGAATATTTTTAATCATCTAATCTTTACACATTTTACTTATTTCTTCTTCTGTTTTGAGAATATTATTAGATTAAATAGCCTGGGAAATACTTTTGCCTGATATATTCCTTTGTCAGAAAGTCAGAAAGTACTGCAAACTCTTATATTATGGTCACCTTGCATGCATATGACACATTAAAGAAAGTCACATAAGCATTCCTTGAAATAACCTTCAGAAGCTGGTTTCTAATTACTTTCAAAGATAGCCATCTCCAGTTTAGTTATCATAAGAATTTGATATTCTTCAGTTGTTTAAAAAAGTGACAAATAATAAATCTCTTCATTATTTATGATGTTCATAAAGCTTGCAATGTATTATTATTATTAATTATTATTTTAAAACCAGAATCATGGAAATGTTGTTCAGTCTAGTAAATTTACACCCCTACTCCTTGAAATCTAATTTCATTCTTCTTGACTCTACTTACTTGGTTAAGAGAATGCAAACACTTTGATTGTCCCTCAGATGCCCATGAATACCAAAATCAATAGGAGTAAGTTGAAGAGGGAGGCTCATTCAACTTCTTTAACACTCCTTACTTGATTTTCATCAGGTCCATACTTCAATTTCTGTTACTTCCTTCCAGATTGTCTTTTTCCCCATTGCATTTGGTACAAAGTGGCTTGCCTGATATTATGGAAAACCAGTACTTTCCTTAACTTAATGCCAATTTGGAGAGGCCCTGATATGTAGTGAGAAAGACTTGTTATTGATATTTGGTATTGTTACCAATAAAAACCATACTTTTCAGTATCACAATAGTCTCTTTAAAAACATTTGATTTTCCTCTGCACTTTATTCCAGAGAATAATTTAGACATTGATTGCTTCCTAACTTTCTGTGGTCCTTAAAGACACTTGTGTCTCTGATTTAAAGGAGAAAAATGTCTGTTCTTTCTCATTAACATGGAAGTGGCCCCTCCCATTAGGATGGGGGTTGGATGAGGATGAAGGAAGTTATGTATTCTTCTTCAATCTGCTGTATTGAATAGAGTAGACCAGTAGGGGTGCTATTACAATAAATATTCCTCAATTGATTTCATAAGTATTCTAAGTTCACCACCCCCCCCCCCCTTTGAAACTAATTATTTGCTTCTGATTTCTGTTTCTTTCATTATATTTCTGGTGCTCCTTTGTCTAGAATATCATAAATCTGGAAAGTCTGAATGCAGGACCAATGTGTCTTACCATGAGAGAAATGTGAATGGAATGTGAAAGTAAAACTTCTTTTCTATAAAAGAGAAAATGTTACTATTAATTCTTCACAAAGGAGACATGCATGAAGTTAAATCTTGACTTTAAGAAAGGTAAGTCTTTAAGCTTTGGTCTGGAATAGGAAAGCTGAAACAACCAATTGCTTGCCTGGAGATCCACAAACTTCAAAGGGAGTTAACAGGTATGTGTAGGTCAATAGAATGACCACAAGACACATTTCAAAGATGTTTGATGCCTTCATAGGAGCACTTACAAAATACTTTTCACTCTTCATTGTCCTGGAAATTGTCTGGAGACTATACTACCTATCTTTGCTGTATCAGAGCCTTCTAAATGAAGATAGTGTAGATTTCTGAAAGTAGAGACAGACCATTTCAGTTAAACCAGCTGTGGTCTTGTATCCAGAAAGTCTAGTTGGAATTAATTTTGCCTTTCTGAAATGTTTTGTGTGGGGAGGAGGTAAGACCAAGTGAAACTAAAAACCAGTATTCTAATTGTAAGTTATTTCAATCAGATTACAGGCCCATGTTACCTTGGCTACAATTTATTGAGCTAGTTCAGTGGAACAAATGGCAGGTATTAAGGCACTCGAATGTTGATACTTCTACTTTTGATTAGTCTCTTCACTTTTCTTTGGCCACACAAAATGTCTTGTGTCTAAATTATGATTTAGGAATACTTGTTGCTGCCCTATGGCTATATTACAGGTCTAGTGTAAAAAATAAAATCTCTTAGAAAACTTTGTATACTGAAAGAAAAAAAAGTGGTAGCTACATATCTAAAATGATTATTATTTTATTTCTGGAGATTAGATTAAAATCAATGGAATATTTTTAGAATTTTATTTCTCTTACAATTTACTATTCAAAAGCCATCCTGGTTTAGTAAAATTTAAGTGTGGATATATTAATCACTGGAATTGATAATTTAGCACTTCTTTTTGCTAAATTTGCCAAAATAATTAGACCAATGGTCATTTAGGAGGAATGACTAATTTTCATATTGTCAATATTATATATAGATGATTAGAATTGTTGTTCTTAGTTAATGAATGCAGCTTTACTGAAAACATACGATGGTCTCAACATACCTTATCTATTATCTATTTCTATATTGCTATGTTTCTGTTATATCATTTTTATTTTAAACCCTTTTATAAAGTTCACAAAATATAAATGATGTATGTGTAATATATTCACAGATACACGTGTGAAGGACTGCCATAAAATAATCTTTAACCTTTCCTTAATTAGCCCAACTTAAACTAACATACTTATTTCAAGTTGTTCTACTCACTTTCTCTGAATTACTGCATCTAAATTGCTCTCTATCATGAAAACCAAGCTTGTGTCTGATTTTTTTATTATTTTCACTGTGCTTCTCTCATATTTTCCCATTTTCATATTTTCTCAATTTAAATTTCCCGTTTCTCAGATTAAATCCATCTTGTATTATGTATAATTAAAAAAAAGACTATTGTCTAACTGTGGTCTCCATAATATGAATTGGTTGTAATTTGACTTTTTAAAAAGATGTAATGAAATTAGTGGTCATTAATTCTTATATTTTATAATTTGTTGAGTTTTGACATAAGCAGAAGAAAATAATCTAATATTAATTATTATCCACAGGTAGATGGCAGCACTAGATTGATTATTCTTTTCTAAGTTTGAAAGTGTTATCTGCATATTAAATATAAATATTTTTGCATCAGTGAAAGTTTTATTGTTCACTTATCATCTATAAGCTAATGTATCCTTCCCATTGATACTTTTAAGTGGTTACTAAATAAACTAAACCATACTTTGTTTCGGGTATTTCCTCTGATGACAAAGCAAATAAAATCTCTGTAAGTAATAATAACAATTGAAATTTTTCTCAAAAAATGTTTATTGTAAAAAAGTGACTAAAAAAATTGTAGAAACATTTTACTTCACACAGTCTTCAAGTCGCATATAGATGTGACCATAGGCAATAGCTCACTTTCATACATATCCCATTCAGTCATATAAAAATAAAAACAAAATTTACATTATGTTCACCAACAATTAACAAAAAAAGGCACTTGGAGGGGGCTAATGCTGTAGATATTGCATTTTCTTTGTGCATTTTTAAAAGGAAAAAAATACATAGTTGAACTTCCAAAAATCCCCTCTCTTGCACTTATTCCCGTTTTGTTTTTAGTTTTTTTTTTAATTTTAGAGAAAAATGAAAACCTATTTTGTACTAAAACATGGGTCAAGCATGCACCAGGAATGTTCAACACTAGTTTTTCTTTCCCCTAAGGCACATACTGTTTATGCTAAAACATGAAATACATTAATACATTCTTTTGTATTTTTGCTTCTTTGAGTGTAAAGCATTGCAGATAATCAACAAAGGCCTTATTTCAACAACAGCAACAAGTAATATTGGGAATTTCAAAAAAGTAAACTTGGAATACTTTGTAAGGCACCTGAGATAGATGGTGTCGGGCAGATTCTCTTGCTCAAAGAAACTCTTTATTACAAATAATACTGTTTGTTTGTTCTCTATTGAAATGATTTGGCAGGAATGTAAATCTTTGCACTCTTTTCCTAGCAAGAAAAGAGATCATGTGCTTTGGGCTTCATGTCTGAAGAAAGCTCATTTTGCTTCTTCCTTAGGTTCTAGTTGAAATGTTAGTAGGTGTATGGCAATTTTGAACTTCCCATGGAAGTGAGTAACCTGAAACCCTTATGGATTTTATGGTCTTCAACCTTAAAAAAATATACATCTCTAATTTGGTTGGAAAGCAGGAGAGAAAATGCCTTTGGACTTGTATTTATCATTTGGAATAGGAGTGAAGAAATGCATTTCAGTTCGAGTAAACAATGATTGCATCACTCAGTGTGCTACACAGCAGCCTGATTCCTCATGTTTGTGCAGGAGAGACATTCTGGAGAAAGTTTTGGAGCAGTTTTTGCATTGGTATTTCTTTACATCAGAATGGGTCTGGAGGTGAGCCCTCAGATTTGACCTGTCTGCAAATGCTCTGTTGCAATGAGGGCATGAAAAAGGCTTCTCCCCTGGAAAAGATGAAACAGACAATAAGGAAGAAACACATTAGTGATTTCCATAAGGAAAACGAATAGCTAGGAAACACTAAAAGACTGGCAGGCACCCTGATCTCCAAGAACCAGAAATAGTAAATTTTAGTATTGCCAACTCCGATTCATAGTTCATAGAATGACATTTATTAGACACCTGCTATATACTAAATTAATGTCTGCCTCCTTAAGATAAGAGTAAGCATTTCTAGATAAATTGAAATACTGCTTGTAGCTCCTGGACTTGATAAAATATTCTGTTATATCAGGGAATAAACAACAGGTGCAGCTAATGGTTTTGGTCAAATTCTTCGGAGCATTTCCCCTTTTTGCTTTTTCTATAATTGATCCTATCTTACATTTATAGCTACATTACAAGCCTTTCCTCTCCCTCCCCTTCACAATATATTGTGCCAGGAATAAGAAAGAAATGCAGTGGGGTAAGAGCAGGAGTGAAGGGGATGAGGGGTGGGAGCTGGGCTTTAGGAGTAAACTAGCTATCACAGCAAGAACATGTTTAACTAAAGCCGACAAAAAACACCAAAAAAAACTTCAACCTATAGGTAACCTTTTTCATCTATTTACTAAATCAATTGATTAAGATAGCAACATTTGTACTCACTGAATACTAGTGGGGGTGGGAGTCAGAGGCAGGTACACAGAATACACATTCTGGGACAACCTTTCCTGCTTTTTCTAACTGATCTTTGAGACCAAACCCCCTGCACATCGAGAGTCCTTTCCAAAGTCTAAACGCATGTTTGCAATCATCAGTGCAGAGGTTGTTAACGAGAACCCGAGCATTTTGTGCTGTAATGACTCTTTAAGGGCAGCCAGGAAGCAGCTATAAATTAACGTCAGTCACATTTAAGAGCACTGATGTCATTTACTAATGCAAAATCTAAAGCTAACATAAAGCTTCATTCTATTATATAGTAGTATTTGTGCCTTTTTTAATTTTTAATTTTTCTTTTACTTACCAGTGTGAGTTCTAATGTGTCCTTGAAGCAACCAGGGTCTTGAGAATGCTTTGCCACAGATCTTACAGACACAAGGTAAAGTGTGGGTCCTGATGTGCATCTTCAGGCACCCAGGCTCACATATTCCTTGTCACAGTACTTACAGCTGAAAGATTTCCTAGACTGGGCATCGCAATGCAGCTGCTTATGCTTGGCCAGCCCAGAGAAAGTGGAATAGGTTTTGTTGCATAAACTACACTGAAACTTTTCTGCTTCGATGGCATGTGGATCTGAGAGCTTGGACTGAATTCTTTCCTCTTCATCACTGATGGGACTTTCTGAGCCACTGTGGTCTTTGGATGAGGTGTCTGAAGCGGGAGGGGGGCTAACACGCCCCAAGGAGGAAGGATATCCAGAAAGAGGAGAGAGGTCACTGGGCAATGGTGAATGGAATGGAGCATTTGTAGTCCACACAGTAATGGGGTTGTAGGCTACTGAGCTGAGGATCTCTGGTTGTGGTATGACAGGTACTGGGTAGCTTTCATAGAGATATGGGGAAATAATCACTGGAAAAAAAAAAAGAAAAAGAAAAGAGGATTAAGGTAAAGTAACTGGAAAATCCTACTAACAAGCTATGAAATAATGCTTATAGGATTTCACAGTGTACAAGACAGATGCCCAGAGGAGACAACAGAGGCATTTGTAAAGTCGATTCAGTTTAAAAATATGACACTCACATGCATATTGTATTTGTGTATATGTACATTCCCTGGAAATACCCATGACAGCACCTGGAAGATTAGCAATCATTGCAATACCCAGACTTAAGTTCTAGAAGCCTTATCATTGCTTTCACCTCTTAAGCTGACATCGAAATGCCTAAAACTGCCTGCACTTGCATCTAGGGAGAGTTTTCCATTGCTATTCTTTATGACATAATGTTTTCTTTCAAACATGTGCAGTCTACATTTCTATACAACACTTACTTATGCAACATTATGAAAGGAAAACAACCTCTTTTCATGAAATCTGTTTTTAAGAAGTTGCAATCAAGGTTTCGGAAAACCTAAGCTTTAGAAAAAATAAACTCAAGAAGAGATAAACAACAACAACAAAAAAAGAAAACCAAAAAACTAAAAACCAAAAACCAAAAAACCTTTTACAGTAAAAAAGTGGTACAAATTCCTGAAATAAGGTATTCTAAAAATACTGAAAAATGGAAATTACTCCAGCATAGCAATTAAAAAGGCAAATCAAGTAAACAACAGAATTACTAAAATCTATCAAAAGCTATTTTAGTAAGGGAGAGGTAGACTTCTTTTTCTTTCTCTTTCTCATTTTCTTTTACCTGTGTGTGTGTCCAGTTCACTATAATTTGGCTTCTTCGATGAATTGAAATGTTTCTTGACCAGGAAGGATCGTGGCATTTTGAAGTCAGGACTTTGGAGTTTTCCCAAAATGTCTTTTGCTTTGGAATAACGGTCCCCAGGTTCCGTGCGGTATTCCAAATCACTGCTCACACATTGGTCCCTCCAGCATTGTCTACTCCGCTGAATCCATGCAGTGAAGGAAAGCTACAGCAGGCAGAGGCTCCTTGCAAAGTGCTGTAAATACCCACTATCAGGTGCAGGAGGGTAGGGCCACGGTTTCTGTCTGTCCAATCACTTCTGAAGCTGCTCAGCCTTTTTTACACACAGAGCCTCTTTGGCTGGGCGGGTTCTCCTCCCTTTTGGGGAGAAGGGATCCAATCACTGCTTCGAGGTAAGGGTTTGGTTCAGGTTTCAACTCCTCCCCTAGGGACAGCTGTGAACAGAGTCTGTTGTCAGACTAAATTATTCGGGTTCAAAGTGGCTGTATGTTGTTCCTCGGAATTTCAGTTGAGTATTTTTTTTAAGTTTAAGTATTTTCAATAGAGGTAATTTTACTTATTTAACTCCAGTCTTTATTATTCTTTCTCACACAAAAGTAGATAAGTCATAGACACTGCAATTTCTTTCTGAAACAGATCTGGCTTCCAGATGTTTGATAAAAACAAATACAATGGAAAAAAATGTTCATTAAGGAAAGGAAAGGGGGAGTACGATCGGCCAGCTTGCAATGTTAATGAGAATCTCTATTTTGAAGTGGCATCTTGAATGGTTTTTACTTGTAGATTAACTAAATCATTAACTCTTGGCTTTTGAAAAGGAAAGGTAGGAGAGGGGAGACAAAAGCTTCTGTGAGTGAGGAGGGAAGCTCCTTCACAGTGGGGAGGTTCTTTTGGTCTGTAAAACTTGTTGGAAACAGCATGCCATTCACATTCTGATTGCCACTGAATACATTTTATATCCTAATAGCTTCAGTAAAGCAAGAAGATCACATTTCCTGGTGACAATTGAGTATTCATTTCACCAAATTAGCTGCTGTGACTTGCTATGAGAGATATGATTATCTGAGGAAATGGAAATCTGCATACTTAATAAGGAAAGATGCCCAGCTAGTCCATACAGCAGTTAGGTAAGCTGTGTCAGGAACAGCAATCCTCTTACATATCCAAATGGCAATAAATTGTAGTCCATTAGGTATCTTAATGTGATGTTCTGGAAAAGTTGGGAAGATTTCTTTAGAGACATCTCAAAGATTGATCTTTTATATTAGGTCTTTTTCCTTAAGGATAAAATAATTTTAATCCATTTTAGGATCAATAGATTTCCTGGATTGCAATAAAAAAAGGATACAGCTATGGACATTGAATGCTGAAGGTTAGGAGAAAGGTCTGCTGACAAAGATAAAAATGCCTCAATTTTTTAATTGTGGGTTTAAAAAGGGGAAAAAATCTTCCAATGCAGATAATTTAATTCTGAAGCATGACAAGTGACTTTTCAAATGCTTCAGCACATGTCAAAAAAGCTTTTTTTTTTTTCTCCTCCCATCTGTAGCTTGCTCTAAGAACTGGTAAATAGGGAACATGCATAAAGACCACCCCAGCTTTGTTTCTAACAGGTGCTGGAAGAGAAATGTGAAGAAGCAAATAGCAGTGGTTGTGTTAAGACTTGTAAGAATAAAGTACATTGTCAAGCTGCATAACTTCTTAATCTTAAGATACCAAAACAAGTGCAAAAAGAGAGGGTGTTGCAAAGTACTCTTGTTTCTTGAGCTAATTTCTAGTCTATCTCTATTTATTTATTTATCTAGATATGTATGTGTATATAACATATAACATGCATACATACCTATGGCCTCTATAGTGGTGCATAGTAAAGGAGATTTGGATCAATCTCTGTATTAAAGGAAATGCAACTAGGGGAACCACTGAAAGGTAAATGGCAACACCAGAGTCTTATGGGACTTATGTTTCCCCTAACAAACTATAAATCTCAGTATAATCTAGTTCATGTTTTCTGAATTTGCTGCCTTCTATGAGAAGAAGTAGAGATTTAGGAGTCTAGTTTATTGAAGCAATAGTCCTCCTTGCCCTTTTCACCCCATTTCCTGAAAAAGGCACAATTTGTTAGAGAGAGATATAATATACAGTTGAGTAAACACAAATTGTCATGAGCTTCCATTTCCTCCTTTGACTCCCTGGAAGATATGAAATTTTTTTCTCATAACTTCAGAACCTATTCATAACAGCAAAGAAGTATAAGGTCAGTGTTGCAGCTAAAATATGTTTATAGTATTTGCTTTCTAATAATGTTGATAGATTTTTCTCGGGAGTTCTATATTCAGATAACTGGAGAAGATAGATCCTTGTATTTATTTTCTGTGTATGTGAATCTTTGCAACATGAGTTGACTCAAATTGTAAAATCATAAAAATGGACTTATTTATATTCATATAAGGGAGCCTAATTCTACACAGTGTATGTACATAGGGTACATCACACAAATCACACTGCCGTGACATATTACCACACTTACTGGAAAGAGTGAATGATGTTGGGAACAGCATATGAGGCATGTTATTACACAGATCTGAAGGGTTACTAGTCACACAAACTACCTGAGTGAGGTTTGCTGTCAAAAGTGGGAGAGTCTGCAAGCAGACAGGGTGAGTCAGTCTCAACAGGTGCTCTGCTTGTTCACTGCTAATGTGGTAGAGAGGGGCTTTGAAATCCAACAAAATGTGCAGGAAAGGAAGAAGGATACAAAGGGAAATGCACTGGAGTCAGCTGCAAACCAGGGCTAAGACAGATTTCCTTTCCTTCTGGATGCCAGAGATCTCAGTTAGGTAATGTTTGCTGTGGTCACTGACTCAGCTGAAGAACTGAAATATTTTTCCTGCATGAGAAGAGAACTCATGTCTGGTACAACTGTAACAGCTTGAAAAGCCTTCATTTTGAAAGGGCAGAAAAGATAATCATCAGCTACAAAATATATGAGTTTGTAAAGCGGGTAACCTTCTTGCTACTACAGGGAACTTGGAGGACCCTGGGGTGGTTAGGAGGACCTGTTGGAATAATGTTCCCATTGTCATCATTCCATGGGTTATGAAAAATGATGGGAACTATATTCTAACTTTTGGACTTCCCTGAATATATAAACGGTACTTTGCACTACACACACACACACACACACACACACACACACACACACACAAGTTTATGTAACTTTAGATATCCTGGAAAAAGACAAAAAAAAAAAAGATAGCTCTTAAGCTTACACTCAAATAGTAGAAATAAAATATGCATACCAAGAACTTTAATATAAAGATGGATGTGATGTGTCAACCAATTGCCTGGGTATTCAGTTGAGAGAGAGCTCAAATTTGATAGCAAAAGGAGATTTGGAAAAACTTCTATTTCAGGTTAGAACTTTGAGGATATATAGTTTCTGAAAGTGGAAGTGAGAGTGCAGGCATTCAAAGCAGGGGGAAGACGATGAACAAATTTTGCCCATTGGTCATAGGAAAGTGTGGAATATTTTTGAGGCATATTAAGTAAACTACCTATCACACTGTATATAATATGAGGAGAGTAATGAGAGATGGGGCTGGAGGAGTAGTGTAGAAGCAAAGCACAGAGGATCATAAGTCATCAGGTAGGAAGTCTGGATTTCTTTGGATAGGGGAAAGTATTGGTAGTTTCTGATTAAGGGAATGATGTGATCAGGTGTTTTGCTTGATTTATCCATCTATAACAATAAAATCTTGGTAAATAAAATATACTTCTTTTCTTCACTGAATATATAAACATAAACATACACATTCTACTACTAGCTAAGTAACTGACAAGAATGTTCTCTTCTGCTATCTACTCCTAAGACAACATATTCAGAAAAACTTTGTACTCCGGTGATCGCCAAACCTGAAAGTCTACAGATTGTATGATTTAACCCCCCCCCCCCCCACCATTTTACCATGTAGGTGAGTTGAGTAGAGTTGCAGAAGACATGAAATATGTAATTGGCTTAGTTTATTTAATTATGTGATTTGAAAGCATTACTGTGAACTATTAAAGAAAAAAACACATTGAAATGAATGAAAAATGCTGCAATCTTGGCTGAAATTTTGGAATCAAACTACTCCAATCTCCCTCATAAAGAATAATAAAAAAAATCAGGGAAGTGAGAAACCTTCATCATGCCTTCTACACTAGGGCTTTCTAAAAGAGACTAGTTCTCTCTCACGTATGTGTTAAATATTGGCAGATCCAAACATTGGAAAATGAGATTTAGCTGCCTGAAATGGCACCTTAATAATAGACTACAAACAGATTTGACTTTTATAATCTAGATTATTTTCCAATTTAATAGTTATTCCATACAGAAATGCCTTTCTCTAATACTGATCCATATAATTATGATATTGTTTACAAATACAGTTTTTATAAATTAATTTCTAATATCTGGAAAGCATAAAAAATTTAACGAGGGAAAGGGGAAGCAAAGGGAATAACCATTTTAAAGTTCCTATTATGTTCTAAGCACTATGCTAAGCTCTTTTCAAATATTCTCTCGCTCACAATCTTGGGAGGTTGTGGTAGTAATTTTACTAATGATTTTCAACTACTCGCAAGAGTACTGGTAAATTCTAAATAGTGCTTCAGAATCAGTAAGGTATAACAGATAGAATCATAGGGTTGGAATCAGTAGACCTTGGGTTCAAATCCTGTGAATGACACAGCTCTGTGGTCTTGGGGATATCACTTAACCTATATGTCTCAGGAATCTACTAAGGACTTATCCATTAAATCAGAGGCTCTTGCCACTTGTGTTCATGGAGGAATTTCCTATTATCCTGGTATTTCTATTGATAATTCTGAAGAATCAGTTGTGCTGAAGAGTTGTTGAAGCTAGCAGCAGAGGCTGAAGTCCATGACCCTGAATGTATTGATCCCAGGATAAGCTTGATAAATTGTCTCCTGAGCATATGTACAAACTAAAATGAAGCCTGACAATGGTATAGGAAAGTAGATAGGCTAAATGATGTTTGTAAGACAGGGATTACTGTCTCAAAAACAGAGAGTTATAGAATCATAGATAGAACTGGAAGAGACTTTGGAGGATTTTTAATTCATTCCTCATCTTTGACCCATTGAATAAATCCCTTCTATAATATCCCTGAAACCAGCATTTTTGTAAACAATAACTATAATAATCTATAACAATAACTATCTTGGGTTTCTATAATGTCTTCAGAGACCCCAGCATTATCTGTACTAGCCTATAATCAAAATTGGACCAAGTGAAGAAAAAGAGATGGGATTTAAAGAAATCATCATGGGGTTTCCACATAGAATTCCCTACTGATTTCTTATATAGCTCCAAGCAATAGGCAACTGCTTGATAAGTACCGATTTAACTCTTTGGCCCCAGTTAAAATGCCATTAACCTCAAAGGTATCAAATTTACCTCTGGCTTTACTGATATTAACTTAGGATCGGTCTGATGTAAGTGAGAACATTATTCATTAAATGGCCTCCAAACTTATGATCAGTAAGCACTTGAAAATTATTTCAAAAAGAAGGATTTTATTTAACACAACTGTTTGCTTATGGGATTTTTTTCATAGTTATTGTTCCAAGTGGCATATATATACACACATACATACACACACACACACACACACACATATATATATATATAAAATTTATACATATATGTATAAAATCATTAGTAAAATTATATATATATATCCTTATGTTTCTCTAGACGTATTTCTATTTGAATGGATACAATATAAGTATATCCTAAGTGAGGTTATGTGACTATCTACTGTGATCTTTATGTGCCGTTGGGGATTTTTTGAGCATCTCATCTGTGTTATGATGGAACAATAAAGACTAGAAAATTTTGAATTAGTTTTACATAGAGCACAGCTAAGGAATATGTGGTAATCAAGGGACATCTGCTGGACATTTTAAAAAGAGCACCATTTCATACTTGCTTTCCTAGCTCTTCTGGATCAAGTCTGCCACCTGGTGGCGAATGAATGGCTAGTCCAAAGAGCCGGCTTCCAAGATAATGATAATCTCATTCTTCACCGACCTAAAAGAATGTTATAAATTTATTGTGTATCTCACATACCTCCTTTAACAGGCTGCTGAAATCTATGAATCCTTTCTTAGAATAACATTTTTAAATTTATAAAATAAAATACACATAATTCCAAAAGAAACAAAATATATGGAAACATTATGTAAGTCTCTAAGTATCTTAGTCACTATCTATCTATGTCTGTCTGTCTATATATCTTCTTATCTGTCTTTATAAAGGTTCTGGACACCAGATTAAAAAAATGACATAAACCATCTTGCCTCCTTTTTCACATTTAGTCCCAAAGAAATCACTTTTAAAAATCAAAACAATAGTGACAATTATGTTGGTTGAATAAATAACAGAGACATGTTGAGTCATTTGCATAGTTTAAAGGAAATGGTAGAACTATAACTACTACCACCTATGACATTGAATAAAATTATGAATAATTTAAAAATGTTTTTGCTCCAGAAGATTCTAAGATAATTTTTAATCTTTTAAAATATCTCCAGGCCCTTCAAATAATCCTCATACACAATGATTAAAACAGCCTTGATCATTCTAGCTACTCTTCTCTGAATCTCCTGTTTATTTTTGTCCTCTCTGAAATGTGGGATATATAATTGAACACAGTATTCTAAGGACAGTACTAGTTTTAATAAGAAAAAATATAGAAACATGATTAATTCCCTTTATCCTAGACAATATGCTTCTTTTCATCCAGTTTGAGTTTTCATTGGATTTTGTGACTGATCATAATAATTGTTATGATTTTTTATAATAATCAATCAACTAGCATTTATTAAACCCCAACTATATACTAAATACTCTATTAAGTACTAGAGATACAAAGAAAGTTAAAAAAGAAAGTGTCTGTTTTCAGGGACTTCACAGTCTAATTGGGAAATAGCATAAAAACATCTATGTACAAATAAGATGTACACAGAATAAACTGCAGATTGTCTCAGAGAAAAAGCATTAAGAATAAGGAAGAATGGAAAGGAGGAATTTATGACCAAAGAAGAACTAAAGAGAATTATGAAAGGCAAAATAGACAACTTTGATTACATTAAATTAAAATGTTTTTGCACAAACAAAACCAACAGCAATATTATAAAAAGGGAATTACAAAGCTGGGAAAAATCTTTATAGAAAGTATATCTGATAAAGGTCTCCTTTCTAAAATATATAAAGAACTATGTCAAATTTATAAGAATATAAATCATTCCCTAACTGATAAATGGTCAAAGGATATGAACACAATTTTCAGATGATGAAAGGTATATAGGTATATGAAAAAAAATGCTCTAAATTACTATTGATTAGAGAAATACAAATTCAAACAACTCTGAGGTACCACCTTACATTTCACAGATTGGCTAATATTATAGGAAAAGATAATGATAAATGTTGCAGGGGATGTGGGAAAACTGGGACACTTGTGAATTGTTGGTGGAGTTATGAAATGATCCAACCATTCTGGAGAACAATCTGGAACTATGCCCAGAGCTGTGTTTAACCTTGATCGAGCAGTGTCTCCTGGATTTGTATCCTAAAGAAATCATAAAAACTGAAAAAGGACACACATGTGCAAAAATGTATGTAGCAGTTCTTTTTTGTGGTAGCAAAGAATTTGAAAAGGAGTGAATGCCCATTACTTCGGGAATGGCTGAACAAGCTATGGTGCATGAAAATAATGGAATATTATTGTTCTATAAAAAATGATGAACAATCTGATTATAGAAAGCCCTGAAAGATTTACATGAACTGATGCTGAATGAAACAAGCAGAATCAGGAATACATTGTACACAACAACAAGAATATGTGACGAAAGGCTTGGTTCTTCTTGGTTGTTGAGTAATTTGAAGCAATCCCAATAGATTTTGGACAGAAAATGTCATCTGCATCCAGAAATAAAATCTAAGGACACTGAATATAAATCAACACATTCTAAGTTCATTTCTTTTTTTCATTTTTTATCTCTCTCATTTTTTTCCCTTTTGCTCTGATTTTTCTCTCCCAAGATAATACATAAAGCAATGTGTATTAAAAATAAATAATCTTAACTACAATAAAAAAGTATAAGGAAGAATGGGAAAAACTCCTTGCATAATGTGGAAATTTACCTAAGATTTGAATGAAGCTAGAGAAGTTATAAGGCAAAGGGAGGATAGAGAACATTCCAGACATAGAAGAAAAATAATATAAATGTTTTATGAAGGGCAAAGAAGAAAAGTTTTTTTTTTTTACTCATCCTTTCTCTCCTGTATTGGTAAAATTTATGTTGATCTTGTTAGATTTAGCCTCACATCATAATCTAAGCATTTTTTGGCTAACATTACTGCTATTTATTGGTTAAGTTATCCTGCCTAACTTTCTTTATATGCAGATTTGATAAATGAACCCGTGTCTTTGAATGAATCATCAGTAAAATGGTTAAGCAGCTCAGAGCCAAGCACAAAACAAAGAATCACAGAAACTCATAATTTCAGAGTTGAAAGAGACATCAGCAGCAAGCTAAGCTGATCCTTACACAAAAAATTATTGGCATTGTAACATTTGTAAAATGGTGGTCCAGCTTCTACTCAAATTCTTCTAAGAATGGGAATCTATTTCTCTTGGTCACTTATTCTATTTTTGGACATATTTAATTTTTAAGTAATTTTCATTTGCAGCTTCTACTCATCACCCCTAGTTCTGCTCTCTGGGGTCAAAGAGAGCAAATGTAATTCTACCCTCCCCTCAATAGTCCTTCAAATATTTAAAGACATCTATGGGGTGCTTAGAGCTTGGCCAGGCAGGCATCAAAGTTGCCAAGGTTATTTCTTGCATCCCAGGCCAGCTCCAGTCACCCTGACTTGTGGCTGGACACTTCAATGATTCTTGAAGAGAGTGTAAAACTAATAACTTCGTGAAACTCCACCCCATTTACTTCCAAGTCATTGGGTCTTCTTCTGAAAGTAAGAACTACAATGAGATAATAAAAAGAGGATTAGTGATGGCTTATGATGCTGTTTATGATCTTGGCATCTTTGATTTCTGACCAAACTTTAGTTCACAATACTTGTTTCAGTTGCCTTCATGGCTGTTGGTAGAAATCGTTCTTATCTGCTCATTCTGCTTCACATGCTTGAGATAGACATTCTCCAAACTTGATAATGGATTTGAGACCTGTTGCTGGTAAACCATCTCAATAGATGAACTAAACCAGCAAGGCATGGCTGATATACATGCTAAAGCTTTTTGGAGCTACAAATGAGAGTTGGTAGTAAGAGGATGAACCAAATGAGCAGCTCTGAAAAGGCTCACATGTCCCTGAACATCCTATACACTCCTACTGTAATTTTGTGAAAATATAGCTAACTATATCTCTTTTACACATTTATCTCATAACTTTTACAGAAAAGATGAATGATGAACAATCTGTTCTTGTAGACATGATTTCTTTTTTGATCACTGCTACCTTTTCCAGCGCTTCATTCACCATTCCTGATTTCCTGAATTTCTTGAGAATGCCATACCACTATTTAAAAAGTATTTACTTTTCAGTTTGTGGAATAAACAACATTCTCATAATAGTATAAGAAAAAAGATTATTGAATATGAAATTACAAATCTATTATGTATAACTTGCTATTCCTTTTAAATCTATAATAAAGTTACAATGTAAAAATTTATTTTTTCTTCTTTCCCCCATGTCCTGCCCTAGAAATGACTATGATTAAATACAAATAGACATATATCTATATCTATATCTGTATATATCTCTAATTTATCCCATATAGCTTATTTGTATATAGTAATTTTCATGTGTTCTTCTTCATTAGACTGTGAGCTCCTTGAGAGCAGAGACTGACTTTTGCCTTTCTTTTATAAGTGCTTAGCACAGCATCTGTCATAGTTGACATTTAATACATATTTATTGATTGAATGACCTTTAACTCTAAAATTTTATGGAATCAAATTCAAGATCACTGACATATAACTTGCATACTCCATTTTCTCTAATTACTGTCCCTCTATTAAAACAAAAATACCATTTTGCCCTTAAGTAATCTTATAATATCTTGTATGTCATCCCTGATTTTCCATAGGCCACTATATATGTTTCGCTAATCATGTCTGCCAGAAATCTCACTAATTGTATTAGAAATAATTTTGCTGATTGTTTTAAATTATGAAGTTGGATTAGAGACTGAACATAAATAATTTATAGAAAGCTGGCTCTAAAGTCAGAAAGATTTAAGTTCAAATGTAGCCTCAGATATTTACTAGCTGTGTAGTCTTGGATAAGTCACTTAACTTCTATTTGCCTCAATTTCTTCATTTATAAATTGGGAATAATAATAGCACCTACTTTCCAGAGTTGTGAGAGAATCAAATGAGATACATGCAGGACAATTCCTGGCATACAGTAAATGCTATATAAATGTGAGCTGTATTATTACTACTACCATTATTATTATTGGTAGTATTAGCAGTATTGAAATTAGTGCAGTGAACATAGACATAATTTTAAGAATAATTATATTTGAAGAACTTTACATGGAAAGAGAATGGAAGATCAAACATTTTATTATATAGGAAAGGAGAAAATAGATAATAACCCTTAAATTGTTGATGTTACTTTGAATTCTATTATCTTTAATACTTTATAAAATAATCCTCTAAACATCATCAAACTAGATGGAGAAGCAGTTGTTGTTTGTTCTTTGTTTTTGAACAGGACCAATGATATCAGGAAGGTGATGGCTTGCCTTGCAAGTGAAGTGGACTCAAATGAAGCAAAGGTGTGCAAAATGGTCAGCCTCACTTTTTCCTCCTGAGTCATCAGATTCTTCTTGTAAGAGTTACATTAGGTAACTGTCAATGACGTTTGGAGAAGCAATGGGGTTGGGAATACCTAGGTTCAAATCCCATTTTGGATACCTACTAGTTATTTGAAAATGTAGAAATCATTTAAGGTCTCTGAAAATCAATTTTCTAATCTGCAATTTTTTTTATAATATTTCAACTCTTTTATAGTGTTCTTATGAGAATCAAACAATCTAATGTATTTAAAGCCCCCTTTTTAAAAAAAGCAATATATAGATGTCAGTTATTATTACTATGAGGTAGTACAAGGATGAAAGGTAATGGGATTAATTGAGAATAGAGTTTTTAATATAAAAAAGGTAAAATTAGAGAGGTCTGGGGATAGCATATAAAGATATAGCAGTATATACACACACACATATACACACGTTACATATGTATATACCAGACATATCAGTATTCTCTACATTCCTATATAAAGATATTTTTATAACCATAGAGAAGCAGCATGCTTTAATGGATAGAGTTCTAGCCTTGGGGCCAAGAAAATACAATTTCAAGTCCTATCTTTCATAATATCGGCTATGTGGCCCAGGACAAATTATTTAGTCTCTCATTGTTAGGTGTGACCTCTAAGATAATAAGTTGCAGAGAAAGTGCTAATCTTTACTGATAGAAGGAGTTTGTTTATCTGGGTGTTCTTTCTTCTATTAAAATCATCAATCCAGTTTTTATCTCCCAATGCATACTGATATAATGAAGACTTATGGTGTTATGAAATATTTTCTCTTTAATTATGTATGAGGAAGGGATTTTTCCATTATTGGTTAGTGTAAGATATAAATATTTTGCTTTAACCTTACAGAAACATAAGAAAGTACTCAAACAATGATTACATGGTTAGATTTTAGGTTGCTACAGAAGAATTTCTTACATTGAAAAGGAATTTGGATGAGATGATTTCTAAGATCTTCTTTAACTTCCAAACTCTAAATGTTTATTTGACCTATGTAGTGATACATCCTCAATAAGATTAAAAAAAAAATGTGATACTTACCAGCAGATGGCATGCCACCATGTTCTGTCTTATATACCTGCTTGTAGTCACCATTCAGACCATAGCCATTTTCAGTGCTGTTTTTATAGGGTTGCTATTATTCCTGCCACCCAAGGTGGCAGGTTTTTCTCTAATTTTCTCTGAATATTACTGTAGGCAATATCATGACAAATGTAACAGGTCTGGAAAACATAAACATGCACTTGAGTTTGTCCTGCTGCCCTGAACACAGACTGTGGAGTATACATAGGAATCTTATCATCTTTTCCCCCCTACTGTGGTGAAGGAGAAGCATTTTTAATTGATGGCTGAACCCAAGATGAACATTTATTCAGAAGATTCTTGGGTGGTCAACTTGATATTTTTCCCTGGCCTACCATCTAAAGAGCATATACTATAAGTCTTTGGGTGGAGACTGAAGCCTCAGGTCCATCTCGTGCTACACAAGTATAATACCTAAGTGTTTTGGCTCTTTGCACTTGCTCCTTCCTTTTTAAAAAGGAGTATTGGCGATAATATCAATATTGTGAGAGAAAAAAAGAGAAAAAGAGACAGGGACAGACTGACAGAGGAAAAGAACAAGAGACAGAGCTAGAGATAAGTAGAGACAGAGATAGAATGAGACTTAGAGAGACAGACAAAGAGAACATCAGAGAATGAGAGAACAAGAGAATGAGAATTCAATACAGAGAAAGAACTTTAGATTTGTGAAAATGTTTCCTATACATTGTCTGTTTTCATCCCTACAACTCTGAGCTAAATGCTTCAGATATTATTGCCTGCATTTCAAAAATGATACTAAACTTCAAAGATGTTAAATGACTTCTGTGTGCTCAGGACAGTTGTGTTGAAGTAGCCGCTGAATGACCCTTTGTCAGAATGACATGGGGGAGACTCCTGAGCTTCGATTTCCACATCCAATGAAGAAATTGTATCAGATGGCCTTTTGGATCTCTTATAGCTCTAGGGTTATGACTATATGGTTCTCTACAATGAATGAGCACACAGCACGTAATCGATGCTATTTACCATTGCTGATTATCCAGAACAACTCTTTAAATAGTTAGATCATTTTAGTGAGGGGAAAACAAACAAACAAACAAAAAAACAACAATTCACGTGAGAGGCAGTCTGGGATAGTGAATAGAATGTTCAGTTCAAATTGTGCCAGTATCATTTGCTAGCTGAGTAGCTCTTAATTCAGAAGATCTGCCTTCATATTCTATCTCTGAAATTTACTACTCACATCCTTGAGCAAATACTTTGATCTTTCTGACTCAGTTTCCTCATATTTAAAATGAGGAGTTCAGAGTACATGGCATCTTTCATCCTTTCCAGTTCACAACCTCTAGGGATGACTGAATCATGTCTCTACTAACTAGGAAGTCTTTCTTTATATGGAACCAATCCATGTTATGCTAACTTGTACCCATAAATTTATTTTATGCTAAACAAAATAAATCTAGTATCTTTGATATAGATAACATGGTAAATAGAGTGCCAAGGCTGGTTTCAGAAAAACTCACCTTCCTAAATTCAAATCTGGCCTCAACCACTTACTAGCTGTGTGACCCTGAGCAGGTCACTTAACCCTGTTTTCCTCAGTTCTTCATCTGTAAAATGAATGGGAGAATGAAATGGCAAACCACTCCAGTATCTTCAATAGGGTGATGAAGTGTCAAATAGAACTGAAATGATTGAATAACAATTTTCTAACAAGATAGTGGCTCAAATACCCCTAAATTCAGTTCAATTGAACAAGTATTGATAAAATGCCTTATGTGTATTGCCTTGAGAGTAAGAAACATATCCTTTTTTTGTGGGTTACACATTTCCTTTAAACAAGTTCAATCACTGATGACAGAGTGGTCTTAAAGTCAAGATTATTCAGTATTAAGTGCAGTGTAAAAGGGCGTAAGATTTGTCATGAAAATGAAAAAGTGAAGCTCTGATGAATTGCAATTGAGTTATGAGGAAGTGAGTATGTAGTCACAATCTCTCTGGGTTATTAACTGTTCTGGTGAGACACGCTGACAATATAACCAAAACTAGAACAGGTAGAGATTAAATTTGCTTTCAGACTAAATGGAAATTTACCCACAGCTACAGAATGCTGTGGGTAAATTAAATTTATAAGTCATTCAGCCGTAAAGAATCAATTTGGGAGTGAGTCCTAGGTAGTAGCATCAAAAAAGATTAATATGCAGTTCTGTTTGAGAATGTGATTGAGCAAAAATAAATAAAAAATTTAAAATATTTTTGATGTTTTCAGCAGTTATGTTGGTTATTTTCAGAAACATTTAGTGAAGTATTCTTGAATTGCTTTAAAGCATAGTTTAACCTGAAAATTAAAGTTAGGAATATAGATATTTTTATTATTTATCAATCCTTTTATTTTTTCATCTTTTATTTATCAATCAATAAACAACTATTTACATGCTTATTACACTATACTATACTGTAGTAAGATACCCTTGAGGGTATCTGAGGTACCAAATAGATATAATCTCTGTGGAAGAGATAACATGGGTATATGTTTTACACACACATACCCATATGTGTGTGTGTGTGTGTGTGTGTGTGTGTATATATGTGTGTGTGTATATATATATATATACACACACATATATAATGTATTATATATATACTATCTATATGTATATAGTAGACATATATAATATGTACATATAAAACTTTTTTTAGGAGGCAATAGCACTTGGAGATATAGGGAACAGCTTCATATAAATGTTGATGCTTGACCTGAGTTTTCAAAGAAGCTAGGGATTTGGAGGCAGTTAGATGTTTCAGTGGATAGAATATTGGACCTGGAGTCAGGACAACCTGAGTTCAAATCTGGCTTCATAAACTTATTAACTATGTAATATCAGTCAAATCACTTAAGCCTTAATCCACAGGGGAAGGAAGTGGCAAAGTATTTCAGTATCTTTGACAAGAAAATTTAATGGACAGTTTTAGCATGATATGGACCATGGGGTCATGAAAAATGGGTTTTACTGAATGACTGAACAATAACATCAAGGGGTTCTAAGAGATAAATTAAGCGGAACTACAATCAAGACATGGCACAGAGATGAATGGTGGAGTTCTACGTATGAGAAATAGTTAACAGGCCACTTGCAGTTGTTGCTAGCATGCTTGAAAATGAGGAATGTATAATAAGGCTAGGAAAATAGGTTGGCATTAGATAGTGACTCTATTACTCCAATGGATTCTGTTACAATTCATTGTCATTCCCTTTTCATACTCATATTTGTATCTCAGTTGTATTTTCTGCTTCTCCTTCTTGACTTCCAGAAACACTGTTGTTTGAGTAAAGGAATGTGTTTTTGAGGTATTTAGGCTACAGCTTTCTGTGTGTATTTAAAAGATATTTAAAAGGACAATAAACTTTGCTTCAAATCTGGGATCCATCACTTTGTTCCTTATGATTTTGAGCCTCAGTGTACTCATCAGCCTTATGAAGATTTCCCAAGTTTCTTATAGCCCTTATTAAAATGAATTGATTGCATGACAAATTCATTCAGTTCAAAAAGACTTGATGATGACATATGTGCATAATTGCCTCAGTTCTTTAGTTCACTTTGACTTAGGCAAGAGGAACATAGAACTTCAGAGCTGGACCTAATTTAGAGATTGAATAGCATCCTCACCTTACACAGCAGAACTGAGAATCAGGAAGTTTAAATGAATAGTCCAACATTATATAATTGGTTAGTGAGAGAAATTGGCCTTCAACAGACCCACCTGATATTTTCTATTGACTATTCAAAATGCTACAGAAGGAAAAAATGTTGCTTAGATTATTCTAGTAATTATGACAATATTCTGTCATTTTTTTACTCTGTATCTGATCTGCAGAGCCAAAAACTACTTGATTTTATTGTTAAATATCTGGAAATCTAGAAAGGGAACAACATAACTAGGTATAAAGTCAGAAATATCAGGCAAGGAAAATGTTCAAAGTTTCTGCTAAATGTAAAGCTATTTTGTGGTCATTTATTATCATGTGAGAAAAGCCAGTGACCCCTGACCAAGTCTTAGGCTTGCCCAGAGGCTCTAATGAGATTTCTCCATTTATTTTCAGATGGGACAAATTCCTTCCCAGATTACAATACCTTCTTATGAGCAGATATGGAGATTATTTTGTGTATTGATGTGGGAATTGGGTAACATGATTATCAGTGGATACCGTGAAATACTCTGAATATTTATTGCTGATTAAGGATACATCTCATATAATAGACAACTTTGGTTCTTAAGTGACTCTCTTAAATAGTTTAGATTATTGGAAGGGAACATTTTTAAAACATGAACAAATGGGATAGTGAGAACCCAACACCTACAGTCTTGTTTTGGAAACATGCAAATTGACCTTTAAGGGCTATAGTTTAAGGGAAGAATTGAAATAAAAGTGTTGTTTTCTAAGCAATTCAATCCAGGCAGCTGTAACATTTCTAAGAGCTTTTTTAGATAAAGATCATTCTGTTGTTGTACCCTGGGATCTTTGTACCAATATGTTTCCCTACACTATAATGCGGTATAAGATGCTTGGGTCAAAAGTCACTGGCATTGTAGAACTTGCTATATCATTATCCAGATATAAATATAGGTGTACTGGTAAATGCTTAACAACTAGCCATCTGGAAAAAGAAATTTAAAAAAATTATGTATGACATGTTTTTAAGTTTAACCTGAGCCATTGATATTTTCCCAATCAAAAAAAAAAATAAATCAAAGTATTATTTGTAGTATTTGGAAGTTTCTGAGGTTAAATTCTCACACTAAAAACACTAAAAACTTAACTGTTGGGCCTGTGTAGTCATTTGAGGCTATCTCCAACATAAACTGCATGCCAAGCTATGCTTCTCCAAAAATAATAATTACAAATGAGGAATATAATATGCTTAGCCCATAATGCAAGTGATAATCTCATTTTCTGGCAGATAGAAGATATTTCTACTGTATTAAGATGCAATAGCTGTCAACCTATTGTTTGATCCAAGTTTGTTGCACTAAAAGGGATTAAAAGACATTTCCTCATTGGGAAATTCATTATTTCATTTTGCTAAAAAGGGAAAAAAGGAAAATTATTCTTTTTTCTATTATTTTCAAGTATCAGACAAACTGACCTTTATGTTTTCCATGTGGATGTGACATGATTATTTGAAAAAGCGTCTAAGCTATATGACCAAAGATAATGATTAAGTATTAAGTAGATCATTATTTTGTAGTGTGATAATTATCTGGACATAAGATATTTTACCACCCACTAGACTGTGAGTTCCTTGAGAGTATAAATTATGACATTTGTCTTCTTTGTACTTCATTTGTCTAGAGCAATTGTGCATAATAAAAACATGTGTGTTTATATGTACATATGTATACATATATTCATATATATGTATACATATATTCATACATATATGTGTACACACATACACACACACACAGTAAATTTATGTATTTGTCGAATTGAACTGAATTGATTCCAAGGAAAATGGAAAAAGAAAAGAAGTGATACTTGAAGAAAGCATTTGATAGCTTCCTAAACAAGAGATGATTGATAAAAATTATTGACAGCAATAAAGTCTTTTGCACATGGCTTATTTCCTTAAAAATAAACAAACACACACACACCCCTATATGGAAAATTGATTTGTAAAATAATTATTCCTTTCCAAATTTTTTTGAATATTTTTCAATATCTCTTTGCTATGAACAGAATGTATCTATATTTGTGCAGATTGATCTGGAAAAGGGTAAAGTATAAGTTGAATGATATAATGGCTCTTGGAATAAAAAAAGACCTGGGTTAAAGTTCCACCCTTATATATACCAGAGACATGACTGAGTTGTTTTACACTTCAGTTTCCCAGCCAGTTCTCCAAGAATGTAAGTTATAGGTGAGCTGCTTATTTGTAAGGGTAGGAGTTAGTCAATCAATCAAGGAGTATTTATTAAGCTCCACTATTTGTCAGGCATTGTGCTAGGTACTGGAACTACATACAAAGAGAGCTAAAATATAGATCATACTCTCAAGGACCTTATAATTCAATGGGGAAGCCAAAATACAAATACAATGTATAAACAATAAAACACAGGATAAATAAGAAATCAACAGATTATTATATGAGACATTGACAAAAGTTTCTTATAGAAAATAGGACTTCATCAGTATTTTAAAGGAAGCCAAGAGATGTTGATAAAAGAGAGAATATGTAAAATAGTTTCTGGGGTCCATTACAATATAGACCTGCAAGCCCATTATCTATTAATTAAGTAGATGATAATCTACACTAGGAATGTCTTGAACTAATTGGTATACAAGATAAAGAAATTACTAAAATTAAATTCTTTATCTTCTTAAAGTACCTTTTTTGCCCTCCTGTATAGGACTTATTCAGACTCAGCTATATCTGTGGAAGTTTCCCTTCAATGGTGCAGATAACTTTTCCATGCCTGCTCGTACCTGATGACTCTCATCCATATCCTTCTACAATTTTGCCACTGAGAGTTCAAACAACATGCTAGAAGCTTTCTTTTCTTTTTCTTGAAATAATGAGGGTGAAAATTTTAGTTATACACCAGAATCCTTGCCCTAAATTGTGGCCAGCTTGTCTTTTCTTTCTATCTTGATCTCTTTCTTCTTTTTCTTTTTCATTCATATATAATATAGCCTGTTCACATCTACCATATATATTTTGCTGATCTCTGGGTAATATTAATTTTTAATTATCCATGGATCCTTAAATTCCATATGTTATTGCTATAAAGTAACACTTATGGAATGTTGATTTTTAAAAGATGGGAACTTCCTAAAGGCAATTCAGCTTTCTGTCCTTCTTTTGTCCAACTCTAGATCTGGACTTGTGTATGGGTTAGATTGGATAGCAAACTGAGAACTGGTAAATGACTGAAAATGTCCTCTGATCTTTAATATGACCAGAGTCTTTGCTTAAAATAGTTAGGGCATATTGAGGAATTTAATTCAAGTTAACTTGCCTCTTGAGACACATATGGTGAGAGGTGTGGGAAGTATAAAGGTGCTATGGGGAGAAACAAAACAAACATTATCCATGGAATTGGAAGACTTAATTTGAGATTCTATATTAGGAGCTACAGTGTGACTGTAGGTAAGACAGTCTCACTTCTTGAAGCCCTAATTTTTCTCCCTTAAAGTTTAATGACACTTATACTATGTATTTCTTATGGCTGTTGGGAGAAAAGGATTTCTAAATCTTAAAGCACTTTGCAAGTATGAACTATTATTCTTATATGTTATTTTGAAGCTAACAAATAAAGGAGTCTGAATAGAAATATCTTATAGTTTTAATCCATTAGACACAGTGTTTTCCATAGTAAGATAACTTTTCAGGCTAAGACATTTGACTATTTCATGTATGGGGTCCTTTCAAAGAGAACTAGTACCTATAGTTTCAAAATTTGCCAAATCCTTTCCAGAGCTGCTTATCTACCTTTGCTGTCCATCTGGTACCCAATTCTCTCCTGTGACTCCAAGAAGCGTGACCATATGCGTGACCATACCTTAATAAGACCATGTTAGCAGATAGACTAAACCAGGTTAAGGGTAAGTGACAAGTCTCAAAACAGTTAAGTTAGGGAGATGTCTACCTCAAGCATGTGCAGATTTCCCAAGGCAGAATGGGAATATGAGAACAATTTGTTGCAAAGGTCATGAAGATAGCTGAAGCAAGCATTATGGAATGCTTAGAGTTTGGTCAGATATTAATGACAAATTCATTCTCTGCATTCTGGGTCATCCCAGTGATTTGATTTTTGTCTCACCAAAAGACTTCTATGATTCTGGAAGAGAGAATGAGGCTGAAGACCTAGTAAAACTTTGGCTCACTTAAATCCAATTCACATACAAGTCAAGACATTGCCCCATGATATGACTGATCTTCTTTGAAATGAAGGAAAGCAGGAAAAATGAAAAATGAAAAACATCATCAATTATTATTCTAGAATTTAAATTTCATATATAGGCCTG
This sequence comes from Antechinus flavipes, assembly GCF_016432865.1. Lineage (NCBI taxonomy): Eukaryota > Metazoa > Chordata > Mammalia > Dasyuromorphia > Dasyuridae > Antechinus > Antechinus flavipes. The sequence goes on along the minus strand of NC_067398.1, from coordinate 477,095,622 downwards.
GCTACTTAAATTAATAGCTATATCATTTGCCTTATCAATACAGTTTTTAAAATTATAAATTTATTGTGTTTAATCCACAAGCTTTATATATCTTTATTTTAAAAAATAAAAAGAAAGACAAAAACCAAAATAATTTAAAATGGTGAAAACAATATCCAATGACAATATCCAAAATTGAGACCTTTCTATTTTTCAAAAACAAAAGCCCTGAAAATCCACTGAAAGAACCCTAACAAGACAAGAATTATAAATGGGGCAATGATGTCATTTCACACACTGAATTTTAGGTAACTGAATGATTTTTGGAGGGCATAACTGTCCTTACAAGCAAAAGGGGGTGGGGTGGGGAATTAGACAGAAAGAAATTAAATTCCAGTGTTCCAATTTAACTAGTTACATTGGTATAAGCTGACAATGAATGTCCTGGTACAAAGTATATGTTCATTTTCTGGATTGTCCTAAGAGCTCTTATCTTGCTCACTTCAGCAAAGATGAGAGCAACAGGAAAGAGGAGATTTTTTCATATTAGAGAGGATTTTTCATGTTATATGTTGATTTTTTTCCCTTTTGTTGAAACTCTATAATAACATATGTAGCTTGAAACAAATTTGACATTTATAATGATCTAAGAAAATTCCAAAGCAGTGTTAGCATTCTTCATGACTATTCTGTTGTTATGCTATCTAAATACCTTGATACTGTCTGATTAAATTAAACAGGAGATCTACTTGTCTGCAGTGATATTCACTTTCCTCCTCAATCATTGCATTTTCTTCTGCTAACAGCACATATTCAGAGGTCATGGTGCTCTGCTTCCTCATAGACTGCTTTGATTATCTCTTTAGACTGCCTTTCAATTATGAAGCTTTCCTGGTTCTTCTATGCCACTTGGATAGAAATGTAATTTCTCGATTTCTTTATCACTCAGAATAAACTGGATGACCCCTGAATCTGATATTTTTTCCTATTTTTTTTTTCAAATTCCTCCATTTAAAGAACTTAGAATTTTAAAAATAATCAACTAAAATAGGCATTTCCAAATACACAGTAGAACAGAAAGACTGGATTATAAATAAAATTAAAGTATATAGAAATTCAATGTTATTTTTTGGTTTTGTCCTTTTTGACTGTGATTGCTTCTGGTCTTCCCTTCTGATCTCTTGTTTGCATTTCAAAGATTTTTTTTTCCAGAGAGAATATAAGTTTTTAAAAATTTTTTTTGTTAAAGCTTTTTATTTTCAAAACATATGCATGGGTAAATTTTCAACATTAACTCTGTAAAACTTTGTGTTCCAATTTTTCCCTCCCTTCTCCCCTGACCTTTCCCCTAAATGGCAAGTAATCCAACATATGTTAAACATGGTTTTATATATATATATATGTATATATATATACATATATATATGCATGTGTGTGTATGTTAAATCCAATATATGCATATATAGTTATACAATTATCTTTCTGCACAAGAAAAATGAAATAAAAAAGGAAAAAATGAGAAAGAAAATAAAATGCAAGCAAACAATAACAATAACAACAAAATTTTGCGATGATGTGATCACACTCAGTTCCTATAGTCCTCTCTTTGGGTGTAGATGGCTCTTTTCATCATAAGATCATTGGAACTGGCTTGAATCATCTAATTGTTGAAAAGAGCCACATCCATCAGAATTGATCATAGTATAATATAATTGCTGTGGACAATAATCTCCTGGTTCTGCTTATTTCACTTAGCATCAGTTCATGTAAGTTTCTTCAGGCCTATCTGAAATCATCTTGTTGATCGTTTCTTATAGAACAATAATATTCCATAACATTTATATACCATAACTTATTCCGCCATTCTCTAACTGATGGGCATCCACTTAGTTTCCAGTTTCTTGACACTATAAAAAGGACTGCCAGAAACATTTTTGCACATTTTCCCTCCTTTAAAATCTCTTTGGAATATAAGTCCAGCGGAAATATTGCTGGATGAAAGGGTATGCACATTTTGATAGCCCTTTGAACATAGTTTCAAATTGCTCTCCAGAATGGTTGAATCAGTTTGCAACTCCACCAACAATTTATTAGTGTCCCAATTCTCCCATATCCTTTCCAACATTTGTCATTATCTTTTCCTGTTGTCTTATCCAATTTGAGAGGCATGTAGTATACCTCAGAGTTGTCTTAATTTACATTTCTCTCATCAATAGTGATTTAGAACACCTTTTCTTTCTTTTTTTATTAAAGTTTCTTTTTTCAAAACATATGCATCAATAATTTTTCAGCATTAATCCTTGCAAGACCTTGTGTTCCAATTTCCCTTCCTTCTCCCCCCCCATGCCCTCTTCTAGATGGCAAGTAATTCAATATATGTTAAACATGGTAAAAATATATGTTAAAACCAATATATGCATATATATATATATTTATACAACTATCTTGCTGCATATGAAAAATCAAATCAAAAAGGAAAAAATGAGAAAGAAAATAAAATTCAAGCAAAAAGAGTGAAAATGCTATGTTGTGATCCACACTCAGTTCCCACAGTCCTCTCTCTGGGTGTAGATGGCTCTCTTCATCACAAGATCATTGGAACTGGCCTGAATCATCTCATTGTTGAAAAGAGCGACATCCAGCAGAATTGATCATCATATAATTTTGATGTTGCCATGAACAATGATCTCCTGATTCTGCTCATTTCACTTAGCATCACCTTTTCATAAGACTAGAAATAGTTTTAATTTCTTCATCTGACAATTATCTGTTTATAACATTTGACCATTTTTCAGTTGGAGAATGGCTTGAATTCTTTTAAATTTGAGTCTATTCTCTATATATTTTGAAAATGAGGCCTTTATCAGAACCTTTGAATGTAAAAATGTTTTCCCAGTTCATTGCTTTCCTTCTAATCTTGTCTGCATTAGTTTTGTTTGTACAATTTTTTCAAACTTAATATAATCAAAATGATCTATTTTGCATTCAGTAATGAATTTCAGTTCTTCTTTGGCCACAAATTCCTTCCTTTTCCACAGATCTGAAAGGGAAACTAGCCTATGTTCTTCTAATTTGCTTATTATATCACTCTTTATGTCTAAATCATGAACCTCATTTCAATCTTATCTTATTATACAGTGTTAAGTGTGAATCAATGCCTAGTTTCTGCCTAATTTCCAATTTTCTCAGCAGTTTTTGTCAAATAGTGAGTTTTTATCCCAAAAGCTAGTGTCTTTGTGTTTGTCAAACACTAGATTACTAGAATCCTAGACTATTTTGCCCTGTGAATGTAACATATTTCACTTATTGACTACTCTATTTCTTAGCCAGTACCAAATGGTTTTGATGACTGCTGGTTTGTAATATAGTTTTAGGTCTGCCATAGTCCCGCCACTTGTATTTTTTTCATTAATTCCCTTGAAATTCTTGACCTCAGAGACCTCCAATCAGTATCATCAAATCACCTGCATATGCTTAAATATACAACAAAAGTTGCATTAAGTGCTCAATACAAATAATGGTAAGATACTAATTCATGGAGCCTGAAGGCACTCTGACCAAGTAACTGAAATAATAGTACTCAATTGGCATCTAGGTCTACACTGGACAAGTTCTCATGGCTCTCAAGAATCAATTTTTAAATCTTAATTGTGGGGATTTACATCTTTAAAATCAGGGAAACTAAAACTCAAAGCTTGGTTATTTGTTTTTTTTTTTTTTTTTTTGATTGTTTAGACCTAAGAAAGTGATTAAGAAATGGCAATTATGCAGATTAAATTTGAGTATGTCACGTGTACACTTTGTTGTTTTTGGAGAACATTTACCAGAACACCACTAGCCAACATCCAAACACATTGGTATCAACAGTCTCTTTTCTGTCTTTACTAGGGTGGAGATGTTTATAAAGTGTGACCTTTGTCAGACTCATAGAAGACTTAGGCAATATGATTTGGTGGAAAGAACTCTGGATTCAGTCAGAATGCATAGCTTCAATGTCTGGCTGTGCCACTTACTAGCTATATAATGTTAAACTCTGTGCACTCATGTTTTCTCTTTTAAAAAACAAGAAAGTTAAACTTGATAACCTTCCCTTTTACTTCTGAATCTATGGTTTATATTATTATAGATTCCTGAACAACCATTACTAACAGAGGAATAATCTGAATTATATGTTTTCAAATCAGAACTACCATTGTTCTAAAATGTCTAGTGTTTTATTGAAATTCATCTATATGAAATTGTATGTGTGATACCATATTTCAAAGGTTATCTGGTTATCCTCCAAGAATAAATTTAGAGACCATTTCCAGAAATCTTACATGATTTTTATATATCAGTATCAGGAGAAAGCAAAGAGATGTATAAAAATGAAACTTCCAAATGTCATTAGTGATACTTCTTTCTTTTCCTCCTGTTCCTTCTTCTATTTCCTCTTTTCCTTCATTTTCATACATATTTCTTCCACAAAAGGTAGACACTTTCAAGATGATTAGTTAGAAACATCATTCATAAATTTATAAAGTACCATTAGAAAGTATTTGGATATATTCTGGAATGGTTTTAAAAAAAGCTGTTAGCTTCTGAGGGTATTTTCTAAGACTTTGCTCCAGAATTTTTCATTATGAGGAATCTGTGGCCCAGATTATTTTCAGGTTATAATAGATGGAGATTTTTTTTCCCTCCTGAATAAGACAATTCTGAATCTTGTCCAGATGATCCTGGCAGAAGGCTTTCAGGTATCTGTCATCCTAGAACACAAGTTTTTCTTCTTTTCATCAATCTTGTATTGTGAGATATCAAGAGAAATGAAATTGAACATGGCTATTTTTTCAGGGTTCTGTACTCTTTTCTTAGAAAATGTACCTAATAAATAAGAATTCTGAATACTGAATGACTGATACACTCATCCCATAATTTACATTACATAATTTTTTTATTATATATTAGCAAGATGGATTAAATTGTTAATCCCTCATGCTGGACTACTTCTGTAAAATTTATGAGCTCTGAATATATGTTGAAGGATTTGGCACTTTGTGATGATTCAACACTGAGAAAAAAATGATCACTGAGCTAAGAAACACTGCTCACTTGGTGGTTTTTTAGTGGAGAGAATTTCTGCAGTCACTCTCTTTCCTCCATCCTCTCTTTGGGGTCTATGGAATTTTCCTCCATTCTCTCCATAGAAGGAGGTCACTCTTCATCCAACTCTTCATCCAATACCACTAGATCTACCATCTGCTCAGACATGATAGTATACATGAGTGTTTTTTTGGAAAGCCTAAAAGTTTGAGTATCTGGTTTTTCTTAAGCACAGATTATTTAACAGTCATCCTGAGATGACTGTATTTAGCTTTTGGGGGTGATTACATGAATTGAAGAGATAAAAAGCCAAACAAATGAAATGCCTGTATAATAAAATCACCAAATAATTTTGTCTTATTATTTCAAAGATTTACTTTCTAGGGGAACATATAAAAAGTTATGGTCATGATATCTTTAAGTTTTTATTAATATGTGCTTATGAATTTTCATGTTTCAAACATTTCTTTTGTATAGAAGAAATAAATAGCTGTTCCATATTGATACTTCCCAACACTTTTGAGATACCTTATAAATATGATTCGAATCTGAACTTTTAAGTGATTTTCCTTGGGGCTCCAAGATAGAAAATATCAGAATGAGGTTTATCTCAATTTTTAGAAACCTTGTTTTAATAGGATTAAACCTGGGTTTATGCACAGAGTCCCACCCCAAGGTCTAGGATGATATCTTTAGCTCTCCTGGTCCTAGGGTGATTTATTTTTACATTTGGAGTTGCATGGGAGCGAGAGTTTGAGTACAATCAACTTCAGATGTTAACTATTGATTTTCTTTGCTTCATCTTTGAACTGAGCCTGCTTTTCCTATTATTGGTGACTTCATTCCTCCATCTTGATTGTCTTATGCATTGGCAGGGATGCATTAGAACAAGTTAGGGTATTCTATGTGTGCAAAGACCACTGTTGGACTGGATTTTCATGTGAATTGCTTGCTGAATTGTTAGGAAGGCCACTAAGAAATTTATGGATTTGCATGTGTGGAACGTATGTGACTCTTAGAAGACTTTTTGCCGAAGACCATTTGGTATCTTTTGAGTGAATCCTCTGTGCTCATGACATCATTTGAGACTAGAATTTTTTCTGAGAGAAGTAGCTTAGTTTTCATTTTTTTTCTTCTATGCTTTGTTTTGTTTTTTGTAATTTTTTTAAGTTTAATATTTAATTTTCCATAGTTGCTTTGAGATAAACCATTCTAAGGATTAAAGGAAATGGAACCTAAGGATTTTGTAAAATTTTTAATTTTTTTTTAATTTTAAATTAAAAAAAAATTTATTATTATAACTTTTTGTTGACAGAACATATGCATGGGTAATTTTTTACAACATTATCTCTTGCACTCGCTTCTGTTCTGCCTTTTCCCTTCCCTCCTTCCACCTCCTCCCCTACACAGCAGGCAGTCTTATACATGTTAAATATGTGATATATATATATATATATATATATATATATATATATATATATATATATTAGATACAATAGATGTGTGCAGAACCATACAGTTCTCTTGTTACACAAGAAGAATTGGATTTAGAAGGTAAAAATAACCTGGGAAGAAAAACAAAAGTGCAAACAGTTCACATTTATTTCCCAGTGTTCCTTCTCTGGGTGTAGCTGATTCTGTCCATCATTGAGCAAATGGAACTGAATTAGATCTTCTCTTTGTTGAAGGTATTCACTTCCATCAGAATATATTCTCATACAGTATTGTTGCTGAAGTATATAATGATCTCCTGGTTCTGCTCCTTTCACTCAGCATCAGTTGATGTAAGTCTTTCCAAGCCTCTTTGTATTCATCCTGCTGGTCATTTCCTACAGAACAATAATATTCCATAATAGTCATGTACCACAATTTACTCAACCATTCTCTATTTGATGGGCATCCATTTATTTTCCAGTTTCTAACCACTACAAAAAGGGCTTCCACAAACATCTTGGCACATACAGGTCCCTTTCCCTTCTTTAGTATCTCTTTGGAATATAAGCCCAATAACACTGCTGGATCAAGGGATATGCACAGTTTCATAACTTTTGGGGCATAATTCCAGATTGTTCTCCAGAATGGTTGGATTTGTTCACAACTCCATCAACAATGCATCAGTGTCCCAGTTTTCCTGCATCCCCTCCAACATTCATCATTATTTTTTTTCCTGTCATCTTAGCCAATCTGACAGGTGTGTAGTGTATCTCAGAGTTGTCTTAATTTGCATTTCTCTGATCAATAGTGATTTGGAACATCCTTTCATATGGGTAGAAATAGTTTCAATTTCATCATCTGAAAATTGTCTGTTCATATCCTTTGACTATTTATCAATTGGAGAATGGCTTGATTTCTTATAAATTAGAGTCAATTCTCTATATATTTTGGAAATGAGGCCTTTATCAGAATCTTTAACTGTAAAAATGTTTTCCCAATTTGCTGCTGCTGCTGCTTCTTCTTCTTCTTCTTCTTCTTCTTCTTCTTCTTCTTCTTCTTCTTCTTCTTCTTCTTCTTCTTCTTCTTCTTCTTCTTCTTCTCTTCTAATCTTATTTGCATTAGTTTTGTTTGTACAAAGGCTTTTTAATTTGATATAATCAAAATTTTCTATCTTGTGATCAATAATGATCTCTACTTCTTCTTTGGTCACAAATTCCTTCTTCCTCCACAAGTCTGAGAGATAAACTATCTTATGTTCCTCTAATTTATTTATAATTTTGTTCTTTATGCCTAAATCATGGACCCATTTTGATCTTATATTAGTATACAGTGTTAAGTGTGGGTCCATGAAAATTTCCTTTTTTGCATTTGAAAAACTGAGTTTAGGGATGATTGCAGTTTCCAGACCTACAAGCATGGTAAGCCTTGTAAGTCACAAAACACAATTAAATTTAGAACCATATAAGAATTTTGTTTACTGGTCTGCTTGGGGCTCTTCACATAACATTTAAGAAGTCATTAAGAGTCTGACTCCTGTGTTTTTAAAGATTCATTAGTGTAAGGCTAAAGAAGGTATTCTAAGATCAACTTTCAGCCAGATTCATCACAGAATTTTCCAGAAATGGTTACATGAACAAATATGCCAAAGCACTCCAGATGCTTTTCTATAGACAACAACCATTTAACTATGGGGTGGGGTGGCATAGTAGGTGTAAACAAATAAGCTCCCCAATCTCCTGGACCCTGGGCTACTTCAAAATTGCCTCTTCCTTTAAAATATGTTGCTTCAGCAATATGAATAAATCCTTTTGAATGATTCAAGCAGAGAAATTTAAAAATTTAAGATTTGACTCAACCATATCTATCCAGATTTAATGAGAACTTCCAACATAAACATGAACATTAAATTGGCTCTTCTGTTTTCTTCACTTGATTCTTCATGTATTTTTAATGACAAAAGTTAACCTTTCTGAGAGACCTACAATGAGATAGGTTTATATTAATAAAAACTAATCATATGGCTTATGTCTTACAATGTTAACAATGCTATTAGGTATATGTCATCATCACATAGATCAACTGCAAAAGTGTTCCTGTCAGGATGACTTGACAAAAATATAACATTTAGCATTTTCTTTCAGAGATATATAGCATTAACTTTTTGGTTTTGCTTCTGGAAAATTCTCTAAAACTATAAAACAAAGGGAAAAAATGGTTCACTTCTGACTACCATAATTGCTGAAGTCAAAGCATCTTTCTTTACTTATACTTATTATTCCCCCTTATCTTTAGATAAACATCTGTGTTAGCTAAGGTGATAGGTGTTATGGGATGACTGGGTATAATATGAGTCAATTTAATTTTTTAAGAATAAAAAGGAAATTCCATAATTTGTACCTTGAAACAATTTAATAATAGCAACAGCTAATCTTTTTATAGGTTTTTCAAAGAGCTTTACTAATATTAACTCATTTTATCTTCACAAAAACTCTGTAGGTAACTATTATTCCCATTTCATGGGTGAAGAAACTGAAGCAGATAGCAGTTATATACTTAGGGGATATTGTGCTAAACATGAACCCAAATCTTCCTAAATGGAGTTCCAGCACTCTTTCCATTGCACCATCTAGCTGCCTCTAATTTAGAGGAAAACATACATTCATAATAATAAAGGATTACTTTATTGAAAATCTGCTTCTTTAGAATTTTTTTATTTTGTACTGTGGCCAAGTGCTTTTTCTTCTCTTAAATACCACATTTTATTGCCTTATTGTTATTTCCTCACATTATTTGCTCCCTCTTTCACAGGAAATGGTGTCATCTCTTTTGGAAAATGCCATTCTCATTTCCTCTACTGTTTTGGTCAAGCTCTTCCTCCTCATTAAAAAAAAATCACATTATAGTTGTTACTACAAAGTATAAAGCACTATAAAGTATAAAGTTATTAAAGATGACTTTTCTGACTATTTTTGCTCTTGTTAAAATTCACCTTGTATTTCAAAGAGAATAGAAGAACATTTCTGATAGTTACTTTTTGGCAGATTTCCTGAGTCAGCTGCAACATATTTACCTTTGTATCTTTTCTGGTGAGTCAGCCTTGCAGCTGTTGTGAAGTACCTCACTGTAATATTCAACATTACACCTTTCCTTCAAACAATTCCTTTTCAACTACATTTTTGCTTTTTATTATGTCTCATATCTTTCTTGTTTGGAATATTAAGGAGGAACCTCTCAACTTTGAAGATACCATGGCAAAATCTATTAGAAGTTTCCCCCAAAGGAGTACTTTTTGTAGCATATAATTACACAGTACTTTACTAGTCTCTAGTTAAGGTGTACCTCGCTCAGGGCCTTCCCATCAATCATAGACTGCCCACTCCACTTAGAACAGCTTCAATTGATTAATCTGCCTTTGCCCCTCTACCCATCTTGTCATCATATGCCAATTCTTGAGGACTTGAAATTTTTGATTTATCTACTTGTGGGATGAAGTGATGAATTGGCCATATTTGCTGTTGGAATCTGGGACTAGGTGGGAGGTCAGACAAGCTATAGTGTCTTCATTATCAGAACTTCCAGTTCAACTTCCTGTTAAATTGAGATACCCTTTTAGGTTAAGAATGCCAATGAACTCAATGAATGAAAAAAGTATTAATTGAGTATCTACCACACATTCTACCCTGTTTTCAACACTATAAATTATATAAAAGATGAAAATTATACCACACTTGCACTTATGAGTGTATAATATAATTAGGGAAGTAATATGTAGGTATTAAATAACTAATGTCCATAAAAGGCAGTTTTTAAGTGTTAAGGGCACCAGGTATTTGAAATGATCATACTATCACAAGTTCTGGAACTAAACAAATTAAGAAACTTAAGAGATCATTTTGTTCAACCTCCTTGTTTTTATATAAAGGAATTACAACTCAAAGAGCCCTTTCATATGAAGGAAACAAGGCCGAATGACTTGTCCTTGGTCACAAAATAATAGAATCAGAATTTGAATCCCAAAATAATAATAGACTTGGAGTTAGGTGACTTGTACATTCTCTTTCTAATTATATGTGAGACTTTAAATAAATCACCACAACCTCTCTGGGATCCATTATTAATCTGTAAAATGAGGGAATTGGATTAGCTCTGTTCTATGATTTTGTAAGAGTAATAAAGCCCAGAGTAATTAGGATGTCTTGCAAGGAGAAATGATTTGTTTTGGCATTGGAAACATAAATAAGATTTGGGGACAGCTAACTGATGCATTGGATATAGCACTGGACTTGGAATCTGGAAGACTTATCTCCAATTTTAGTCTATCCCAGGGTAAATTACTTACCCCGTTTGTCTGTCTCAGTTTCCTCATCTTTAAAATGGGCTTGAGAAAGAAATGGTATATTTAAGTATCTTTGCCAGAAAACCCCCAAATACAGTGACAAATGTAGTTTTATCACTGAAACTACAGAATAGCAGCAGTAGCAATGGATAGGAAGCTAGACATTCCAGAATAATGGAATTTGAAGATTTCAGTGGGGGAGGGGCAAAAAGGTTAGAGAAAATTTTTTCCAGTTCCCCCTGAGATCACATAGATGTATATGCATGTTCTTCTTATACTTATTGGAGATAAGCATGTGATAGTATTATAAGTAGCATTTCAGTTAGAAATATATTTTCATGTGGAATTATATTACACCAATAAACAAATATCTTAGCAGTTTTGACTTATATTCCTTGCTGGTTTTGTTTGAATTGTTATTATTGCAGTTCTTGTTCTTTTTATGTTTTTTTAAATGGGTACTTCATTAATTAAAAAAAAAAAAAGAGCTGTATATCACACATTATATTTGGCCTTGTGGGAGCAGCAGAAAACCAATAATTGCTTCCCTCTGTTTTCTACAATTTAGCAAAAGTATATTAGATTGACTGGGGATATGAGACTTAGGGGTGTTGGTTTTATTATTTACTTTTCTACCTCTGCACATGGTTTGTAAACACTGATTTCTAATTAGAGTCATGATCCTAAACTTTCTAGTTTTCTATTGCTTTGGGTAGAGCAGGATATCAGGATTCCTAATTCCAAATGCATTCTTAATAGAAATCTCAGGGACTTTGAAAATTAAAAGTTTATTATAAAAAAACCAAAGATTTAAAAAAAATTTTTTTACAATAAGATAGTAAGATAGCCAGGGGAAATGGTGCTTGCTTTGATATTAGGTTAAAATCGCCTTGCTATTTTAACCATTGAAAGTTTAGGGTAACAATAAGAATAAAATAAAAGAGAGCAATAAAAAGGTAAAACAAGTGTTCATGAGAATGAAAATTAAATGGTGGAAATATTGATAGTAATCTAAATTGGATAAACATCTAGGAAACAATCAGAAAGAGTTAATGGGAATAAATGAATTAGGTAATATCAATACAGAGAAAAAAAATTGTTTCAATGTAACAAGGGAGTAAAGTATGACAGTGGAAGTGAAAAATTGAAATGGAATTAGTTAAAATTCAGATAATAATAAGCATGATTCACAACTTAAATGATATCTTAAATGCCTTTTTTGTTGGAAAAAAAGTGGAAAATTTAGAGAAAGGTGCAAGATAGAGATTTCTATGTAATACTTGAAGATTTCCATGTAATACTTGAAAATTTCCATAGTAGTTGTTATAACTTTGACTTTTCCTTACTTTTAGTCCTTTGTAATGTGGATTACATATCCTTCCCCTACATAATTTTTTCTTCATTCATTTTCTGTAGCTACATTTGATAAAGAAATATAGAAATGGGATCATGGATCTTTATGCATATCACATGAAAAAAATAAAATTAATATCTTGTTTGGATTTGACAACATAGTTGTTCAAGTTATTCCAAAATCTAGTAAAAAACTGATAGTTCACATACTATGTGTGCAAACACTATTTTCTCAAGCATGAGTAAAATTCTAAAGGATCTGGGAAATTCCCAGATCCTTTCCTCCAGAGACCAGTATTCAAGGCTGCCTATGGTTGACCATAATTGCAATTAGTTTTATATGTATAATTTGGTCCTCAGTGAGTATTTGACTCAAATGTAAAATTATCACATGATCGTTCTGGCCTATTATAACTAGTATATTTTAGTACAAAGAAATCTCTATTCAGTCATAATAAGATTTTATAGGTGAGAACAATTCCCTTTGGAGAGAAAAAAGTGAGTAAAATTTTATACAAGTCATTTTAGCTTTCTCAGGCAAAAAGGTTATTTCATAAGGTAAAAGTTGAAGTTCTAACTCACCTAAGGAAAATCAAAAATGCAAAGTTATTGACACCATTACTATTTTTATGAACAATAAAATCTTATGAAGATAATAAGAATAAATGGATAATTATCCATATTTTTAGAATAGATTTTTATTTTCAAAATATATGCAAAAATACTTTTTAACATTCACCCATGCGAAACCTTGTGTTCCAAATTTTTCTCCCTCCTCCTCCCATTCCCTCCCCTAGACAGCAAGTAATCCAATATAAGATAAACATGTGCAATTCTTCAATACATATTTCCACATTTAGCATGCTATATAAGAAAAATCAGATCAAAAAAGAAAAAAAATGAGAAAGAAAAAAAAGCAAGCAATTAACAACACAAAAAAAGGTGAAAATACTATGTTATGTTCCATATTCAATCCCCACAGACCTCTTCCTGGATGCAGATGGCTCTTTCTATCACAAGTTTATTGGAACTGGACTGAATTACCTCAATGCTGAAAAGAGGCAATTCCATCAGAGTTGAATTATCCATATTCTAATTGTCCTTTTAAAGTAGTAATGATTTTTTTTTTTCAAATCAAACCAAGTAGTCAATCATGGTTTAGTGCATATCTATTATGTGATGAGCACTGGGGATACAAATAAGGGGAAAAAAAGAAACAAACACTCCCTGATTATTTCAAAGAGCTTAGCCTAATGAGGGAGGAAGGGGCATATAACTATGCACCATCAAGGTATAGATAAAATAAATTTGATCTTATTTTAGAAGAAAGGCACTAGCATTAATGGCAATTGGAAATTTTTTTTTAACCTGATTCTATGTTTTATCATGGAAAATATAATATATAATGTTTAGTATCTATTTCTTTTGAAAATATCTTGAAAATATCCTCAACAATCAAAGCACTATGACCTCCAGAAAAGACTTTTTTATGTATTTTTATTTTAATCCAGATGTTATTTCTTCTTTGTTTTCCTTGATGCCATTTATGATTTCTCATGCAAAATATCAGACACTGTGAAGTTAGAGTCCAAATGTAAGGTTTACATTTATGCTGGAGAAAATGTAAAAAATTTGATGGAGCTTTTTTTTTCCATTTTAATGTATTTATTGCATAGAATAGCAAAAATTATTTAAATATCTAAAAGCTGTTGAAGCTGTGTTGTAAATTGGATAGAGTACTATTCTGGGAATCAGGAAAACTTAAACTGATATCCTACTTGCTGAATGTATGAACTTCAAAATATCACTTATCCCCTCTATGACTCAGGTAGCTGTGTAATAGTTGCTGACCCAAGTTGGGAGCAGAGAGTTTTTTCATTACAAGTTCCCTAAGTCAAATAAATCATAGGTTGGAAAAAATGAAGAGGAAATGGAAGGAAGAATGATAGGAAAAAAGGAGAGAAGAGGAAAGAGGGAAAAAGAAAAAAGAAGATAGGAAGAAAGAAAAAAGAGAGAGGGGGAATGGGAAAGAAAGGAAAAAGGAAGAGAAAAAGAAAAGAATAGGAAAAATGAAAGATAATGAAAAGAAAAAATAATAGGGAAAGTAAAAACAGAAAAAAAGAAAAAATATGAAAATGGAATAATTTCTAAGGATTCTGATGATTCATATCAGTATGATGTATCATATCATTACGAATTAGAAATAATAAGCATTAGATTCTAATTTGACACTGATTTTAATCATTTGATGAGATCATACAAGAACAGAAATATGATCTCTACAGATTATACAGCAATTACACAAAGACCTATTGTTAAATTTTCACATCTCCAACCACTCATTTCTTTTCAATTAGGATACTGTGAATTTTGTTTTCTATGATATTGTTCAGTAGCTATGTTCAGTACCTTTTACTTTTCTCCTTCAAGAAAATATTCATAATGAAGCTTCTGAATAATTACTCAAACGATTCAATCTATAAAGTAGATGTGACTGGGACATATTTGTCCAATAGTCCCAAAATAATGTGTAAAAGAATATTCAATGTCATCAATTTCCATGATACCACAAATAAGTAAAATTGGTTAGGAAGGGGACAGAGACTCCAAATGTTCTGTTGTGTACACCATTATTCCTTTATTCTGACATTGTTCAATTGATTAATTTTTTAAAAAAGTTGATATTCACAATAATCTTAAAATACTTTTTGTGGCAAATTTTTCACTGGGCTCATTGACATTTAAATTGTTGTCTTTAATATAAATAATGTGAATTATATTCTGTGACTGGCAATTTAACACAATACAATTCAATTACTAGTTACTATGTAGCTAGGTGGTGCAGTAGATAAAGTACTAGGTTTGGAATCAGAAAGAATCTTCTTCTGCAATTTAAATCTGGCCTCTGACACTGACAAGTTATGTGATCATGGATAAGTTTCTTAACTTTGTTTGTCTCAGTTTCCTCATCTGTCAAGTGGAGAAGGAAATAGCAACACAATCCAGTATATCTGACAAGAAAAATCATATAGAACTGAAATGTCTGAACAGCAAAATGTAAAAGAATGCGGAGGGAAAATGTGAAAAAATGACACTACTTTGAAGGATCTTCTGAATTTAGATTTTGATTACCATAAATGAACAGACTCTCCCCTCCTTTTAGGGAGCCTGATGCTCCTCTTCTTCCTCTGGGTTCTATGTTCCCATAGTCAATTTTGGTTCCTTGCAATAGGGAGGTCTTCAGTGCCTTCCCCCAAATTCCTCATCTCTCAGCCATAGCAACTTCAGTACCTGGAGCAGAGGACCATTGGCTCTGGGCTGCACCAGTGCTGCTTCCTTTACCAAAGAAGCCATGATTGCCACAGACTACAGAACCTGGGAAGGAAGTGAGGAATTCTGCTGTTCCCCATAAGGAAATCTAATTTGTATATGTGAAATTATGAAAAGTGAGAACAATCTGTAATAGATGTTTAATAAATATCAACTAAATTTAATTTCATGAGGATGAAATTGTTCACAAATTAGTCTAATACAAGTTTTAAAAAGATTAAATATACAGAAGTCAAATAAAATAATGTGAGAGTTTTAAGAATGTGTGTGTGTGTGTGTGTGTGTGTGTGTGTGTGTGTGTATGAGGAGTCACATCTAAACAAGTGAGGTTAAGGCTCAGGAAAGACCTTATAAGAGAGGTAGGAAGAAAGAAGACTTTGAAGAAGATGAAAGAAGGCACTAGTTCTAGGCACATTTGGGTTGAAGATGGTCTCCCTAGTATTGAATCACAAATACTAAGGCATGTAGACAAGAGAGACTGGAGCAAAAGCATGGGTACTACCAAAGTCAAGAAAAAAGTCTGATCAAAACTACCAAAAAGTCATGTCTCAGGATCATGCTTTAGGGGTGTGAATGTTTCATGATGTGAAAAAGATAACTGCACATATATGTATAAATATATGTGTGTATATCTAAATCTATATTCTGATTGAATTATTTCCTAATCAGGAGGTTTTCAAAGCAGGAGTCTTCTGTAATTTTGAACAATCATTACAGAGTTCCTAAATCTTTCAAAGTTGTTTCTTCTTGATATTGTTATCATTATGTAAATTCTTTTCTTAGTTCTTCTCACTTCAATTTGAATGAGTTTTTAGAAGATTTCAATTTCCTTGGGAAGCAGACCCTTATTTCTGACAGCTCAAAAAAGTAATATGTTATACTAATGTATCATAACTTAATCAAGCATTCTTCATTTGATGGGTGCCATCTCAGTTTCCAATTCATTGCCAAAAATGTCTGCTTTAAATATTTTGTACATACGAGTCTTTTTGACTCTTTGATTTCTTTGGGGACAGAGGCCAAGTAGTGCTATTCTTGGATCAAAGAAAACACAGAGTTCCATAGAATTTTGGAGATAGTTATAAATGCTTTCCAGAATGGAAACTAGAATGTAATTGCTGCAGTTGTGGAACTGTTGTAAAAGTTAATTGTTTCACTTATTAACAATGTACTTCTGTGTTTCTTTTTCCAATCTTTTCTAATATTTATTACTTTCCTCTTTTGTCATCTTTGCCTATATCAGGGATGTAAAGTGAGTTATTTTAATTTACATTCTCTAATTATTAGTCATTCAGAGTATTTAAAATATGGATTGGATTTTTTTTTCTCTGAAAATGGTCTATTTTAATCCTATAATCAATTATCACTTGAAAAATAGTTCTTAGTCTTATAAATTTGAATCAGTTCAATTTATAATTTATAAGTGAGACTTTATCCATAATCTAGTTACAAAGATTCTTGCCCTCATATACTTGATTCTCTTATAATTTTAGTTGTATTGATTTTGCATGCACAAAAAAATTAAATTTATATAGTCAAATTATTTATTTAACCCTCTGTGGACTTCTCTGTCTCTTGTTTGGTCATGAAGTTTCCCCCATTTATTAGCTCTGACAACTAATTTCTTCCTTGTTTTTCTGTTTTGTTTGTTATTTTACCCTTTACACATCCATTATGCTGTCTTTCATGTACACATTTGGAAATCATCTTCTCATAAAATATGAAGTATAGGTTTATACCTAACTTCTGCCTTACTACTTTCTAATATGCTGAACAATTTTTTGTTGAATGAGTTCTTCATATGGCCAGAACCTTTTGGTTTACCAACCACTATGACTGCTCTAATCCTTTACTTCTACATGTTGTGCAGTGAGTCTTCCATGAATAAATTTCTTTATTTGTTCCGCAGTAATAAATGGTTTGTAGCATAGTTTGAAATCTGGTACTGGTAGGTCCCCTTTCTTTCTCTCTTTTTTGTTTGTTAATTCCTTTGACATAATTATCCTTTTGTTTTTCCCAATAAGTTTTTTGTGATTTTTTCCCCCTCACTCTATAAATCATCCTTTGATAGATTGATTGTGGTGACACTGAATAAAAAGATTAATTTAGATAGCATTGCTATTTTTATTATATTGGAATCCAATCCATTAACAAGTCATAAGTTTCTTTAAGTATTCCATATTTTATTTAATAATTTAAAATGGAATTTTTCCATATCTTCATGGTTGGTTTAGTAAATGGAGAAAAATGCTGGTGATAATGGGCTTATCTCATATCCTAAAACATTGTTGAAGTTGCTAATTATTTCAATTAATTTTAGGGTTTTTTAGATTTTTAAAATAATCTACCATGTGAGAATTTTCTTTTCCTTGTTATTTTTGCTGTTATAAATGATAAATAGTAAATGATAATGGTGATAATGAGCACCCTTTCTTAATTTCTAGTTTTATAGTTATCAAACTGTGCATACCCTTTGATCCAGCAGTGCTACTACTGGGCTTATACCCCAAAGAGATACTAAAGAAGGGAAAGCGACCTGTATGTGCCAAAATGTTTGTGGCAGCCCTCTTTGCAGTGGCTAGAAACTGGAAAATGAATGGATGCCCATCAATTGGAGAATGGTTGGGTAAATTGTGGTATATGAATGTTATGGAATGTTATTGTTCTGTAAGAAATGACCAGCAGGATAAATACACAGAGGCTTGGAGAGACTAACATGAACTGATGCTAAGTGAAATGAGCAGAACCAGGAGATTATTATATACTTCAGCAACGATACTGTATGAGGGTGTATTCTGATGGAAGTGAATTTCTTTGACAAAGAGACAATCTAACTCGGTTCCAACTGATAAATGATGGACAGAAGCAGCTACACCAAAAGAAAGAACACTGGGAAATGAATGTTTACTCATTCAACTTTTTGCATTTTTGTTTTTCTTCCTGAGTTATTTCTACCTTCTGAATCCAATTCTCCCTGTGCAACAAGAGAATTGTTCGGTTCTGCACACATGTATTTTATCTAGAATATATTGCGACATACTTAATATATATAGGATTGTTTGCCATCTGGAGGAGGTGGTGGAGGGAGGGAGGGGTAAAATTGGAACAGAAGTGAGTGCAGTGGATAATGGTGTAAAAAATTACTCTGGCATGGGTTCTGTCAATAAAAAGTTATTGTAAAAAAAATTTCTGATTATAAAGACTTCTATTTTATCCCTATTACAGGCAATACAGTTTCATGGTTTTAGATACCACATAACATAGTAAGAAAATCTCCAATTTTTCCTTAGATTTCAAGTGTTTTTTACTCATTGAGTTTTGAAAATTGTTAAAATTAATTTTCCGCATGTATTAAATATAATTACCTAATTTTGATGTTTTATAATGAATATGATCAGCAAATTAGTAGTTTTTTCTAATATTGAACCATTTCTTCATTTCTGTTGAAAAATTCAGCTGAGATATTATGAAGTCTTTGTGATATATCTTTATGATTTTTATTTAACATTTTTGCATCAATATTCACTGGAAATATTTGTGTTAGCTTTATTTCTTCATTCTGACTTTCTCTGATTTGAACTTCAATACCATATTGAATACCAATACAATATCATAGAAAAAAAAGTTGATAGAACCCTCTCTTCTATTTTTTCAAACAGTTAATGTGATACTGGAATTAAGTGATTTTTAAATGTTTGAAAGAATTCACTTGTAAATCCATTTTGGGGTCATTTTCTTTGATACATAATTTACAACTTGCTCAATTTCTTTTTTCTATAATATACTTATTTAAGTCAACTACTTCCTGTTATATTACTTTGGCCAATTATTTTTATTTTAATGAATCCCTATTTATTGCAATTTCTTTTTCTAGTTTTTTAATTTTTCATTTACAATTTATGTCTACTTTTATTTAGCTGATAAAAAATTTGTAGAAATATATAAATGTCCTTTTAAATACTTTTAAACTGCATTCCAAAATATTTGGAATGCTGTATCATTTTCATTATCTTCAAAAAAATTTTTTCCTGTGATATATTATTTGACCTACTTCTTCTTTAGGATAAAATTATGTAGTTTTCAATGAATTTTAAATACTTTCCTAGAAGGGCTATTATTGAATAAAATTTTTATTTCATTATGTTCAATAAAAGATAGATTTAATATTAAATATTCTTGGTACTTCCGGTTAAGATGGCGGAGAGGAGGCTCACAGCTGCATAAGCTCCACGCTTTCTCTCACTATCCATTTCATTACAAGCCTCTGAATCAATGCTTGACTGAAAAAAACCCACAAATAGTTACCAAGAGAAGCCATCCTTGAGATCCGCCAAGAAAGGTCTGTCTTTACTGGAGGGCTGGGGCGGTTTTAGATCGGGCGCAGGCGGCGGGCAGCGGCAGTGAGGGCACAGGAGCAGACTGGAGAGGGGGTGGAGAGTGATCGTAGCCGTCTCTGCGGGAAGAGCTTCGCTACAGGTTTGGATACTTTCCTCCGGCAGCAAGTCAACAGCCCAGCAGAGAAGCTAAAAACACCGGGGCTGAAGAATACAACCCCAAACAGCTGGAGTCTCTCAGGACCTGGCCGCCCCCCCCCTTCCTCCCCCTCAGTGACTCAGCACGCTTTGGGATCTCAGAGCGCAGGCGCAGCACAGTCCTGCTAGTGCCTCACTGCTGCCCCCTGCAGTCTGGAGAGGAAGCTCGATAACACACCCAGCCCCCCCCCAAAGAAAGACTCCAGTTTTTTCTGTTTTTCTTTGGTAGTTTGTCTCTGATTAATAGACAGAATGAGCAAGAAGCTGAAGAGGACTTTAACCCTTGACAGCTTCTATACAGATAGAGAGCAGACTCTAAATCCTGAGGAGACTAAAAACAGGCAGTCCCCAGGTGAATCCCCAAAGGAGGAGATCGTCTGTTCCTCAGCACAGATGAACCTCATAGAAGTGATTAAAAAGGCTCTCACAAGAGAGCTAGAAGAAAAATGGGGAAAGCAGAGTGAGGCTTGGGAAAAGGAGAGGGAGGCTTGGCAAAAGAGCCTGGAGAAAGTTAAAGAGAGAGTGGATAAAGAAGTAAAATCCTTGAAAAATAGGATTAGTGAACTGGAAACAGAAAACAGCTCTCTAAAAAACAAAATTGGCGAAATGGAAAAAAATTCCACAGAACAAAAGAACTCAATTGGACAATTAGAAAAAGATTTTAAAAAAGTGAGTGAAGAGAATACTTCACTGAAAATCAGAATTGAACAAGTGGAATTGAATGACTCGAGGAGACAAGAAGAATCAGTCAAGCAAATCCAAAAAAATCAAACAATGGAGAAAAATGTGAAATACCTTCTGGGGAAGACAACAGACCTGGAAAACAGATCCAG
Organism: Antechinus flavipes; assembly: GCF_016432865.1. Taxonomy (NCBI): domain Eukaryota; kingdom Metazoa; phylum Chordata; class Mammalia; order Dasyuromorphia; family Dasyuridae; genus Antechinus; species Antechinus flavipes. Next base: position 477,074,743 of record NC_067398.1, on the reverse strand, counting down.
GAGAGACAATCTGAGAATCATTGGACTCCCAGAAAAACATGATGAAAAAAAGAGCCTGGACACTGTCTTCCAGGAAATTATCAAAGAGAACTGCCCAGAAGTCATAGGAACAGAGGGAAAAATAAACATTGAAAGGATTCATCGATCACCCACTGAAAGGGATCCTAAAATCAAAACACCAAGGAATATAGTGGCCAAATGCCAGAACCCTCAGATGAAAGAAAAAATATTGCAAGCGGCTAGAAAAACCCAATTCAAGTATCAAGGAGCCACAATAAGGATCACCCAGGATCTGGCAGCATCCACATTAAAAGATCGAAGGGCCTGGAATATGATATTCCGAAAGGCTAAGGAACTTGGTATGCAACCAAAAATAACTTACCCAGTGAGAATGAGCATCTTTTTCCAGGGAAGAAGATGGACATTCAACGAAGTAAGCGAATTTCATCTATTTCTGATGAAAAAACCAGAACTTAACAAAAAGTTTGATCTACAAATATAGAACTCAAGAGAAATCTAAAAAGGTAAAGATTAATCTTGGGAATTATATTTTGACTATATAGATGTATAAAGAATACATGTATACCTTGTTCTAGAAATTGATGTGGAAAGGACATTGTACCAGAAAAAGGGTAAAGTGGGGGTAGTACATCTCATGAAGAGGCATAGGAAACCTATTATATCTGAGAGAAAGAATGGAGGGGGATGAATATAGTGGGTATCTTACTGCCTTCAGAATTGGCTTTAAGTGAAAAATCTTAAGACATATTCAATCTATGGTGAAACTTCTCCCATCTCATTGAAAAGTGAGAAGGGAAAAGTGGAAAGGGAAGGAATAAGCTAAGCGGAAGGGAATACGGGAACTGGGAGGGAAAGGGGTAAGATAGGGGGAGGAACTCTAAGGCGGGGGGAGGGACACTAAAAAGGGAGGGCTGTGAGAAGCAAGGGGTGCTCACAAGCTTAATACTTGGAAGGGGGGGAAAGGGGAAAGAAGGGAGGAAAGCATAAACCGGGGTTAACAAGATGGCAAGTAATACAGAATTGGTCATTCTAACCATAAACGTGAACGGGGTAAACTCCCCCATAAAGAGGAAGCGGTTAGCAGAATGGATTAAAAGCCAGAATCCTACAATATGTTGTTTACAGGAAACACACCTGAAGCGGGGAGATACATGCAGGTTAAAGGTAAAAGGTTGGAGCAAAATCTACTATGCTTCAGGTGAAGTCAAAAAAGCAGGGGTAGCCATCCTGATCTCAGATCAAGCTAAAGCAAAAATTGATCTAATTAAAAGAGATAAGGAAGGACACTATATCTTGCTAAAGGGTAGCATGGATAATGAAGCACTATCTATATTAAACATATATGCACCAAGTGGGGTAGCATCTAAATTCTTAAAAGAGAAACTAAGAGAGCTGCAAGAAGAAATAGACAGTAAAACTATAATAGTGGGAGATCTTAACCTTGCACTCTCAGAATTAGATAAATCAAACCACAAAATAAATAAGAAAGAAGTCAAAGAGGTAAATAGAATACTAGAAAAGTTAGATATGATAGATCTCTGGAGAAAATGTAATGGAGACAGAAAGGAATACACTTTCTTTTCAGCAGTTCATGGAACCTATACAAAAATTGACCATATATTAGGACATAAAAACCTCAAACTCAAATGCAGTAAGGCAGAAATAGTAAATGCATCCTTTTCAGACCACGATGCAATGAAAATTACATTCAACAAAAAACCAGGGGGAAGTAGACCAAAAAATAATTGGAAACTAAATAATCTCATACTAAAGAATGATTGGGTAAAACAGCAAATCATAGACATAATTAATAACTTCACCCAAGAAAACGATAATAATGAGACATCATACCAAAATGTATGGGATGCAGCCAAAGCGGTAATAAGGGGAAATTTCATATCTCTAGAGGCCTATTTGTATAAAATAGAGAAAGAGAAGGTCAATGAATTGGGTTTGCAATTAAAAATGCTAGAAAAGGAACAAATTAAAAACCCCCAGTCAAACACTAAACTTGAAATTCTAAAAGTAAAAGGTGAGATCAATAAAATTGAAAGTAAAAAAACTATTGAATTGATTAATAAAACTAAGAGTTGGTTCTATGAAAAAACCAACAAAATAGACAAACCCTTAGTAAATCTGATTAAAAAAAGGAAAGAGGAAAATCAAATTGTTAGTCTTAAAAATGAAAAGGGAGAACTCACCACTAACGAAGAGGAAATTAGAGCAATAATTAGGAGTTACTTTGCCCAACTTTATGCCAATAAATTCGACAACTTAAATGAAATAGAAAAATACCTCCAAAAATACAGCTTGCCCAAACTAACAGAGGAAGAAGTAAATATCCTAAACAGTCCCATCTCAGAAAAAGAAATAGAACAAACTATCAATCAACTCCCTAAGAAAAAATCCCCAGGACCAGATGGATTTACATGTGAATTCTACCAAACATTTAAAGAACAATTAACTCCAATGTTATATAAACTATTTGAAAAAATAGGGATTGAAGGAGTCCTACCAAACTCCTTTTATGACACAGATATGGTACTGATACCTAAACCAGGTAGGCTGAAAACAGAGAAAGAAAATTATAGACCAATCTCCCTAATGAATATTGATGCTAAAATCTTAAATAAAATATTAGCAAAAAGATTACAGAAAATTGTCACCAGGATAATACACTATGACCAAGTAGGATTTATACCAGGAATGCAGGGCTGGTTCAATATTAGGAAAACTATTAGCATAATTGACTATATCAATAACCAAACAAACAAAAACCACATGATCATCTCAATAGATGCAGAAAAAGCATTTGATAAAATCCAACATCCATTCCTAATAAAAACACTTGAGAGCATAGGAATAAATGGACTTTTCCTTAAAATAGTCAGGAGCATATATTTAAAACCATCAGTAAGCATCATATGCAATGGGGAAAAACTGGAACCTTTCCCAGTAAGATCTGGAGTGAAGCAAGGTTGCCCACTATCACCATTATTATTTAATATCGTATTAGAAACACTAGCCTCGGCAATAAGAGTCGAGAAAGATATAAAAGGAATTAGAGTAGGCAATGAGGAAACCAAACTATCACTCTTTGCAGATGATATGATGGTATACCTAGAGAACCCCAGAGATTCTACCAAAAAGCTATTGGAAATAATTCATAATTTTAGCAAAGTAGCTGGCTACAAAATAAATCCCCATAAATCCTCAGCATTTTTATACATCACCAACAAAACCCAACAGCAAGAGATACAAAGAGAAATTCCATTCAGAATAACTGTTGATACCATAAAATATTTGGGAATCTATCTACCAAAGGAAAGTCAGGAATTATATGAGCAAAATTATAAAAAAGTCTCCACACAAATAAAGTCAGACTTAAATAATTGGAAAAATATTAAGTGCTCTTGGATCGGCCGAACGAACATAATAAAGATGACAATACTCCCTAAACTAATCTATTTATTTAGTGCTATACCAATCAGACTTCCAAGAAAATATTTTATTGATCTAGAAAAAATAACAACAAAATTCATATGGAACAATAAAAAGTCGAGAATCTCAAGGGAATTAATGAAAAAAAAATCAAATGAAGGAGGCCTAGCTGTACCTGATCTAAAATTATATTATAAAGCAGCAGTCACCAAAACCATTTGGTATTGGCTAAGAAATAGATTAGTGGATCAGTGGAAAAGGCTAGGCTCACAAGACAGAATAGTCAATTATAGCAATCTAGTGTTTGAGAAACCCAAAGCCCCTAACTTCTGGGAAAAGAATTCATTATTTGATAAAAACTGCTGGGATAATTGGAAATTAGTATGGCAGAAATTAGGCATGGACCCACACTTAACACCATATACCAAGATAAGATCAAAATGGGTCTATGACCTAGGCATAAAGAACGAGATTATAAATAAATTAGAGGAACATAGAATAGTTTATCTCTCAGACTTGTGGAGGAGAAAGAAATTTGTGACCAAAGATGAACTAGAGACCATTACTGATCACAGAATAGAAAATTTCGATTACATCAAATTAAAAAGCCTTTGTACAAATAAAACTAATGCAAACAAGATTAGAAGGGAAGCAACAAACTGGGAAAATATTTTCACAGTTAAAGGTTCTGATAAAGGCCTCATTTCCAAAATATATAGAGAACTGACTCAAATTTATAAGAAGTCAAGCCATTCTCCAATTGATAACTGGTCAAAGGATATGAACAGACAATTTTCAGAGGATGAGATTGAAACTATTACCACTCATATGAAAGAGTGTTCCAAATCATTATTGATCAGAGAAATGCAAATTAAGACAACTCTGAGATACCACTACACACCTGTCAGATTGGCTAAGATGACAGGAAAAAATAATGATGAATGTTGGAGGGGATGCGGGAAAACTGGGACACTAATGCATTGTTGGTGGAGTTGTGAACGAATCCAACCATTCTGGAGAGCAATCTGGAATTATGCCCAAAAAATTATCAAATTGTGCATACCCTTTGATCCAGCAGTGTTTCTATTGGGCTTATATCCCAAAGAAATACTAAAGAAGGGAAAGGGACCTGTATGTGCCAAAATGTTTGTAGCAGCCCTGTTTGTAGTGGCTAGAAACTGGAAAATGAATGGATGCCCATCAATTGGAGAATGGCTGGGTAAATTGTGGTATATGAATGTTATGGAATATTATTGTTCTGTAAGAAATGACCAGCAGGATGAATACAGAGAGGACTGGCGAGACTTACATGAACTGATGCTAAGTGAAATGAGCAGAACCAGGAGATCATTATACACTTCGACAACGATATTGTATGAGGATATATTTTGATGGAAGTGGATTTCTTTGACAAAGAGACCTGAGTTTCAATTGATAAATGATGGACAAAAGCAGCTACACCCAAAGAAAGAACACTGGGAAATGAATGTAAACTATCTGCATTTTTGTTTTTCTTCCCGGATTATTTATACCTTCTGAATCCAATTCTCCCTACGCAACAAGAGAACTGTTCGGTTTTGCAAACATATATTGTATCTAGGATATACTGCAACATATCCAACATATAAAGGACTGCTTGCCATCTAGGGGAGGGGGTGGAGGAAGGGAGGGGGAAAAAATCGGAACAGAAACGAGTGTCAATATAATGTAATTATTAAATAAAAAATTAAAAAAAATAATATTAAATATTCTCAAAAGATCTATCATATTTGATTTTTCTAAATTGATAGTCAAGTTCTTCATTAAAAAAAATTTTGTTGCCTATGTTTTGGTTAGTCTTATTTGGGTTTAAGAATAGATAAACTGAGACTACTTATTATAATTTTACTCTCTATTCCCCATTTAATTCATTTAAATTTTCCTTTATAAATTAAAAAAAATAAAAACTATGGCATTTGATACATATCATTTTAATTTTGTTATTACTTTGCCTACAATACCTTTCAGCAAAATATATTTCCTATGACTTTATCTTTTAATTAGATCTGTTTTTCTTCTTTTGTTTGAAATCATGATTGCTCTCTCTAATCTTATTTTTTTTAATACTGCAGCAAATTTTTCATAACCTGTTCCATTCTTTTCTCATCTTCTTACAGTTAATGCCTCTCTACACTCTCTATAATCCAACTCTACTGGAATACCTATTCCTTATTCACATCGTTCTCTCATCTTCTCATTATGCTTTTTACTCTTTATTCTTTATGCTTGTAAATTTCTCTCTATTTACCTCTGCCTCTTAATTTCCCACAATTCTTACCAACACTAAATCTTAAATTTAAAATTTAAATCCTACTTTCTATAGGAAGGCTTCCTCATTCCTTGAACTCTTCCATGCTGCCTATAGCTGCTACTATGACTGAGATTACCTGTGAGATGATTTTCCATCTACTTCAGTTATATCTTGAAAGTATCCAGGTATTTATATGTTATTTCCACTTAGAGGGCACAGATTTTCTATTTTTCTTTGTACCCCTAAGGCTCTCTATAGTCCCTGATACAATCTAATACTTAATTAATGATTGTTGGCTTACTGACTTATTCTATCATTATGAGCCCTATTTACCTCTGTGCATTTTGATTTTAATTTATAAAAAAAAATTAATTACTATTTACTTGTCTGTTCAAATGCGGTCTCTCTTCAACACTTAATATATTCAACAACTTGAATCAAGAATCTTCCAATTTTTGAAGCCCACTTTTCTGTTCCTATTTTTTATCTATCCCTATTGTCCCAGTCCAGTTTCTCATATTACATATTTAAGATATAGTATATATGTGTATATACATATACATACATATACAAACATACATGTGTGTACATGTATATGTGTATATGTCTCTCTCTCTCTCTCTCTCTCTATATATATATATATATATATATACACCTTCATATATAGTGACACAACCTCTATCTTATATATATGTATAATTATATATAATATGTATACATATGCATATAACTATATATGAATACATATATACACATACATATAATATTCTCTCTGAAATGTAATGTTCTCTGTTGAGGTTTTCTTGGGGTCTCTGGAGGCAGCCTTCATTTCAGTTCAGTAATTGCTACGAGAGTAGCCAGGGGGTTAAAGTCCAAATCCTTTATTGTTTCCTTCAAAGTCCTATCTCCTTAACTTGGGACTTGGCTAGTTTTCTTAGAGGCCTATCTCTGTCCTTGGTTCCGAGAGCTTGAGCTCCTGCCTCCTTCTCTGCTCTCTGAATCTCTCCGAATCTGCAAAAGTTTGTACTTCAGCCTGCAGCCACCACAAAGGTAGATGATAGAATGAATCTGTCTCAGCCTTGAGAGCTTCTAGTGCACTTGTTCTTTCGGGCCCTGAGAGCTTCTTCCTTATATGCTGTACACTGAGTACAAACCAATCATTATGTCACTAGGAAACCATTATTTGTTGTAGGATAAATCAATTCTAAATTAGATTTAACCATTGTCTCCTCAATTCCACTTAGTACCTTTTTTCAAGTTCTGGCCCATTAACATCTTCTTGTAGGATTAAATCAGTCATACTGACCCATGCTAAATTAGATAACTATTGTCTCTGTAAATTCCACTGACTTAGTATCTTGTAAGAATCCTTTGTTTCAAGTTCAGAGTTCTGGCCCATAACACATACATATAAAGCTATATATGCATCCACATGCATGTGTACTTATATATATGGAAATAAATAGTTATCTCAAGCATATATCAAATTTATTTTATAAGTAACCTGGAATCCCTATGGAGAGCCTTGAAAAGCAGATAGAAGAGTTGAGTTTTCCTACCATAGGAAAAGTAATGTCATGGGTACTTTTGCAAGAAGGGAAGGTCATCACATTTTAGGAAGGTTTATTTGAACTTGGAATACAAGAAGAATTGAAAGAAGGAAATCCTAGAGTCATAGAAATCAACTAGGAGACTGATATATCAACCTAGGATTATAATGTAGATCTGGAAATTGTTTAAATAAAAATATAATTGTACTCATGGGAGCTGATGAGACCACAAAGTGAGATAGTAGAAAGAGAGAGGAAAAAAAGGGGGCACTAGACAAAAGATTCAGTGATTATTGACTGAGAATTATTTGAACTAAATGGATGTCTAGACCATGAATTACTAAAAATGATTTATGCATTAATTAAGTTTCAGGAAGCATACTGTTTATCCTTTAACATGAAAGAGATGAGAGTACCTTTGGAAAATATTTAATGGACTGATCAGTTCTGAAACAGATTACTAATGACTCAGAGAGATAATGTCTTTGTTTTTCTTTGAATACAGTCTTCTCAGCATAACGTATTAGGACAGGGTATTTTTGTCATTGTTTTGTTTCATATGCTGTATTGCTTTTCCAGGTGATTGGAAATCTTTCCATGATAGGAGGTAGGATGGGAGGAGTAGACGAATAATCATATTGAGTTAGAAGACAAAGGAGAACTACACTTCTAGATCGATTAATGTTCCAACAGATATCAGGTGGGGAAGTGACAGGATTCTATCATCCTTTTTCATGTTTGAGGGAGGGACATAAAATTGATATTGAATTTTTACATTAGAGACATCTTCATTTCAGTTCATTCTTATTATAGTAAATGATGGAAAGACAGAAATAAAAGAAGATACCATTTTTTCCCTAATGGAGTATGTATTCTAAATGGGGGACCACAATAGTCATGCACAATCTGAATGCAAAAAGAATCGCGATAAATACATAAGAGAGAGGCAAAAAAGTTATGGGAGTCATGACAAGAAAAACAATCTATTTTCCACCTAGAAGAAAATAAAGACCCTCTTCACTGAAGAGGTAGAATTTGATATGATTCTTAAAGTTTGGGAAATATTTCTTTTTTATTATAGTTTTTTATTTACAAGATATTTGCATGGGTAATTTTTCAGCGACCCTTGCAAAACCTTCTGTTCCAATTTTTCCCCTCCTTCCCCCTACCCTCTCCCACAGATGGCAGGTTGACCAATACATATTAAATATGTTAAAGTATATGTTAAATAGAATATATGTATACATGTCCATACAGTTATTTTGCTGTACAAAAAGAATCGGACTTTGAAATAGTGTACAATTAACCTGTGAAAGAAATAAAAAATGCAGTCGGACAAAAATAGAGGGATTGGGAATTCTATGTAGTGGTTCATACTCGTTTTCCAGAGTTATTTCACTGGATATAACTGGTTCAATTCATCACTGCTCTATTGGGACTGATTTGGTTCATGTCATTGTTGAAGAGGGTTTGGGAAATATTTCAACAAGCAGAGATGGTTGTAAAAAGAAAGCCACTTAAGAACAAATACTAACAGTATATGATATCTGAAGGAAGGAATGAAATAAAAGGGAAGAATGAACCTGGAATGGCTCCAAGATTTGATTCTATTGAAAATACAAGAACAGTGGTATTACTTTAAGTGGGAGACATAATATGAGAGAAAACCAACTAGAAATGGAGACTTGAGTATATAAGGATGGATATTATATAATCATGTTGGAAGGAGAAGATAAAAAAAGATTTAAAGGACTATAAATTTTAAGTAGTATTTTGGATTTTATCCTAGAGGTAACAGAGGATTCCTGAAATTTCTTGAGTATTGAGTTACAAGGTTAAAATCATGTTTTAGGACTATCAATTTTACAACTGAATGGGAGATGGTTTAGAGAAGGTAGAGATTGGAATGAGAATAAAAAGTTACTAATAAATTTGAGAAAACCAGGAAGGAGGAGGGTGAACTAGTGACTATGACGGGGCAAAGAATGGTATATTCTTTTGTATAAAGAGGTGTCAGTTAGTTTAGTTTATATATTTAGAACCAGAGAAGTCCCCAGAAAAACTTGGTGGGAAGTTTGAGTAGATGAGTATAGTTAATCAGAATGAATAGAAGTATTTAATAATCTTTATGTTTAAATCAGTGTCAAATGCTGAATATGCAAATAGGAAGACACCCTCTTCTCTCAAAATGCTCACATTGTAATGGAGAGAATACATATGCAAGATTTCAACTATTATTAATAGTTGACATCTTATTAAGATGTCAAGGTCCCACGATTCTTAGGATGCAGTAGCAAAGCAGATGATAATAATTCTTTAATCTCATTTATATTGAAAAAAAGCAAATGATTGTGTAATGCTGAACATCTGAAGTGTCAAGTAGCACCATCAGGAAGGTTGCCATAGGCATTGAGTTGGAATAATTTATCACAAAGTATATTAGGTTTGTGGTCCTATGATATCTCTATCAGGGTCTGAGAGTAGATAGTTTTCTAGTTAGTGTTAAGATTTGATTCAGGACATACATAGACTATTGGTGGAGTCTGATGGATCACTTGCTGGGGAGTGTGGAATTGTAAGATCATATAATTTTAATGTTTGAAGAAATCTTAGAAATTAATATAATTTGTTAATTTTCCAATGAAGTAACTGAAACTCAGTGATTTGCCCAAGTCACAGGGTGAGTAGATGGATAGAATTGAGATATATGTCGGCAAATCCAGCATTCTTTCCACTGGATCAAAAAACTACCTATTAATAACAAATGTAAAGGATCATACTAACTGATTTTATGATTTTAAGTCATATCACCTTCTGGGATAATAGATATGGGAGTATATGTATAGTATCTAAAAAAAATATTTTGCACATGTGCTTCTAAGAAAAGTTTTCTTTTCTCAAGGAGACAGAGGTATCAAAATCATTGCCCAGGGGTCTTAAGCACCCATGATATTCACCAATGACCCAAAGCAGATTAAAATATAATTGTGGGGGCAGCTAGGTGGTGCAGTGGATAGAGCACCAGCCCTGAAGTCAGGAGGACCTGAGTTCAAATTTGCACTCAGAGACTTAACATATTTTAGCTGTGTGACCCTGGGCAAGTCACTTAACCCCAATCACCTTAGCAAAAAGTAAACAAATAAATAAAATTTAATGGGAAATTTTAACAAAATAATAGAGTTACAATGCAACATAAAATGATGTTAATTTGCAGTTTTCTAAGTGAATTTGTAGCCCACAAGATTGTTTCTATTTGAGCTTGACACCACTCAAAATTATGCCTTGTGAAACTTGAATAATATATTTATTTTTAGTAGTCAGCCAAAGAATACAATTCTAAGCAAACTAAGGAAGGAAAAGTGGCAATAAAGTACTCTCCCTCTTTCAATGTACTCTGCATAAATACATATGCCATCAGAGAGAATAATGGGTATGTATTGGAATCATCCATGGGGAGCACTCAAATAAGGAACATGTATGAAAAAGAACTGTAAATGGAACTGTGACTGATGACTCTGATGCTGCAGATGCCAGGCTTTGCTATCATTGTGCTACCCTTATTTATCCTATTTCCCACTGGTGCTTTTTGTTGCGTCTTCTCTTTTCTGGGGACCATATTGTTCCTATTGCTTGTGGTATATTGTAGCTTCTGTCAGCTCTTCATCATTTTTTTCTGCTACCAGCTCCTGGCAATTAGGAACAATAAGTCTTCATTCTGGCAAAATGAAGTTATTAGAAAGCCTCTCCTTGATGATGATAGGCTGACAGATGTTTAGAAAGCCTATGATATGACTCTTCATGTTCAAACAATGTCATGTGAATAAAAGAGAGAAAAATAAATTAAAATTAAAAAATAAAAGAATAAATGAAATAAAATAAAGGAAATTGTCTCAGATTAAAATTTAATCCATTTTGTTACTTATTTAGTCAATTAATATTACCTATTTCTGGGGCTGAATTTAAGTATGTTGTCCCAGATTATTAAATGATAATTATATAGACTGTAAATTCTTCCTTAATCCTTTATGTAGATCCTATGTCTTCCAAATCCATTTCTCTTATAGAAATAATATAGATATTAGGAAATGTTATACTTTCAAAGTCCTTTCTGAATAGGCAGTTGAATTTCTAAGACTAATAGAAAAATTCTTAAGGAGACAAGGCCATTCTCTTCCATAATCTGGTTCCAAACTATGCCCAAAGGGCTATAAACTCTGCATTATCTTTGACCTAGCAGTGCTATTACTGGGTCTGTATTCCAAGGAAATTATAAAGGACAGAAAACTGACCCATATGTGCAAAGATATTAGTAGCGTTTCTTTTTGTGGTAGCAAAAAATTGGAAAAGGAGTGGAAGCACATTAATTGGGGAATGCTGAACAAGTTGTTTCTGAAGGTAATGGAATATTATTGTTCTACAAAAAATGATGAACAAGCTTGCTATAGAAAGGAATACATTGTACACAATAACAGCAAGAATGTGTAATAATCAACTATGAAAGACTTGGTTCCTCTCGGTAGTTCAGTGATCCAAAACAATCCCAATAGACTTTGGACAGAAAAGGCCATCTGCATCCAGAAAAAGAACTAAGGAAACTGAATGTAAATCAACACATGCTATGTTCACTTCTTTTTTTTTATCTCTCCTAGGGTTTTCCCTTTTTACTCTGATTTTTCTTTCCCAACATGATTCGTAAAGCAATGAATATTAAAAATCTATCAAATTACTACAGTAAAAAAAAATCTGCTTCCAAAGTATCTTCAAGACTTATTTATTATGACTCCCTTGCATGCCCTCAACATTCACAAAAACTGAATTTACTAGATTTTTTCTAGATTTGAAATTTAATTTCTCCACTATTGTGCATTTTCATAGTTATTTCCATGCCTGAATTCATTCAACATTAGTATTTTTATTCTTTTTAGAGATTTAGTTTAGGTGCTATTTTCTAAATGAATCATCCTTTTTTCATTTTTTTTTTCTTTTTCAAGTTTATTAGATTTTTTATTTTTTGTTTATTTTTATTATTATAACTTTTTATTTACAAGATATATGCATGTGTAATTTTTCAGCATTGATCCTTGCAAAACCTTCTGTTCCAACTTTTCCCTTCCTTCCCCTCAAACCCCACCAGATGGCAGGTGAACCAATACATATTAAATATGCTAAAGTATGTTTAACACAATATATGTATACATAGCCATATAGTTGTTTTGCTGCACAAGAAAAATCAGACATAGAAGTAAGGTAAAAATAAACTGAGAAGGAAAACAAAAATGCAAGTGGACCAAAACATAAGGAGTAGAAATGCTATGTTGTGGTCTACACTCATTTCCCATAATTCTTTCACTGGGTGTAGCTGGTTTTCTTCATTTGTGAACAATTGGAACTGATTTGGTTCATCTCATTGTTGAAGAGAGCCATGTCCATCAGAATTGATCATCATATAGTATTGTTTTTGAAGTATATAATGATCTTCTAGTCCTGCTCATTTCACTCAGCATCAGTCCATATAAGTTCAGGCATTTCTGAAATCCTTTTGTTGGTCATTTTTTATGGAACAATAATATTTCATAACATTCATATACCACAGTTTATTCAGTCATTCTCCAATTGATGGGCATCCATTTAATTTCCAGTTTCTAGCAACTACAAAAAGCCTGCCACAAACATTTTTGCACATATAGGAACATTTCCCTTCTTTAAGATCTCTTTGGGATATAAGCCCAGTAGGAACACTGCTGGATTAAAGGGTATGCAGTTTGATAACTTTTGGGGCATAATTCCAGATTGCTCTCCAGAATGGCTGGATATATTCACAATTCCACCAACAATGTATTAATGTCCCAGTTTTCCCACATCCCCTCCAACATTCAACATGATCTTTTCCTGTCATCCTAGCCAATCTGAGAGATGTGTAGTGGTATCTCAGAGTTGTCTTAATTTGCATTTCTCTGATTAATAATGACTTGGAGCATCTTTTCATATGGTTAGAAATAGTTTCAATTTTTTCTTCTAAAAATTGTCTGTTCATATACATTGGCCATTTATCAATTGGAGAATGAATGGCTTGATTTCTTATAAATTAGAGTCAATTCTCTATATATTTTGGAAATGAGGCCATTATCAGAATATTTGACTGTATAAATGTTTTCCCAGTTTATTGCTTCTCTACTAATTTTGTCTGCATCAGTTTTATTTGTACAAAAACTTTTTAACTGAATATAATCAAAATTTTCTATTTTGTGATCAATAATGATCTCTTATTCTTCTTTGGTCACAAATTCCTTCCTCCTCCACAGGTCTCAGGGGTAAACTATCCTATGTTATTCTGATTTATTTATAAGCTCATTCTTTATGCCTCGACCATGAATCCATTTTCATCTTATCTTGGTTCTCATCAGTGGTTCTGAAACTCTTTTTCTTAGTATCTTTACATTATTAATAACTATTGAAAATATGTCCAAAAAGTTTTTGTTTATATGGGTTACATAATAGATATTTATCATAAATAGAAAAAAAACTAATTTTGAATTTGTAGACCCTCTGAAAGGATTTCAGAGACCCTCCAGGATTCACTGCACTACACTTTGAAAACCACTGGTGTATAGTGTTAAGGATGGGTCAAGGCCTAGTTTTTGCCATACTAATTTCCAATTTTCCCAGCAGTTTTTGTCAAACAGTGAAGGCTTTTCCCAAAAGCTGGGGTCTTTGGGTTTGTCAAACACTAGACTACTATAGTTATTGATTATTTTGTCTTGTGAACCTAACCTAACCTAACTAGTCTATTTCTTAGTATCAAATGGTTTGGTGATTGCTGCTTTATAATATAGTTTTAGATCTGGTACAGTTAGGCCACCTTCATTTGATTTTTTTTTTTTCATTACTTCCCTTGAAAGTCTTGACCTTCTGTTCTTTCAGATGAATTTTATTGCAATTTTTTTCTAGATCATTAAAATAGTTTTTTGAGAGGCTTATAGGTATAGCACTAAATAAATAAGTTAATTTAGGTATTATTGTCATCTTTATTATATTTGCTCGACCTATCCAGGAGAACTTAATATTTTTCCAATTGGTTAGACCTGATTTTATTTGTGTGGAAAGTGTTTTGTAGTTTTGTTAATATATTTCCTGACTTTCCCTTGGCAGATAGATTCCCAAATATTTTATACTATCAGCATTATTTTAAATGGAATTTCTCTTTGTATCTCTAGCTGTGGGATTTTGTTAGTGATATATAAGAATGCTGATGATTTATGTGGATTTATTTTGTATCCTGCAACTTTGCTAAAGTTGTGGATTATTTCTAATAACTTTTAATAGAATCTCTGAGATTCTGTACGTATAACATCATAACATCTGCAAAGAGGGTTAATTTAGTTTCCACATTACCTACTCTAATTCCTTTAATCTCTTTCTCAACTTTTTTTTACTAACATTTCTAATATAATATTGAATAATAATGGTGATAGTGGGCAACCTTGTTTCACTCCTGATCTTATTGGAAAGGTTCTGGTTTATCCCCATTATATATGATGTTTACTAATGCTTTTAAATACATGCTACTAATTGTTCGGTTCTGCACACATATATTGTATCTAGGATATACTGCAACATATCTAGCATATATAGGACTGCTTGCCATCTAGGGGAGGGAGTGGAGGGAGGGAGGGGAAAAATCAGAACAGAAACGAGTGCAAAGAATAATGTAAAAAAAATTACCCTGGCATGGATTCTGTCAATATAAAGTAATTATTAAATAAAAATTAAAAAAAAATAAATACATGCTACTGACTATTTTAAGGAAAAGTATTCCCATACTCTCAAGTGTTTTTAAAGGAATGGATGTTGGATTTTAGCAAATGCTTCTTCTGCATCTATTGAGATGATCATATGATTTGTGTTAATTTGTTTATTGATATAGTCAATTATGCTAATAATTTTACTAATATTGAACCAGCCTTGCATTCCTGGTATAAAAGTACTAAGTATATTTACTTGGTCATGGTGTATTATCCTAGGGATATTTTCTGTAATCTTTTTGCTAATATTTTATTTAAGATTTTTGCATTAATATTAATTTCGGAGATTAGTGTATAATTTTCTTTCTCTGTTTTGTCCTACCTGGTTTAGGTATCAGTACTATGTCTGTGTCATAAAAGGAATTTGTTATGAGTCCTTCATTCCCTACTTTTTCAAATAGTTTATATCACAGTGGAGTTAATTATTCTTTATATGTTTGATAGAATTCACATATAAATCTATCTGGTCCTGGGGATTTTTTCTTAGGGAGTTGATTAATAGCTTGCTGTATTTCTTTTTCTAAAATGGGACTATTTCAGCAATTTACTTCTTCCTCTCAATCTGGGTGATCTATATTTTTGTAGGTATTCCTTCATTTCACTTAGGTTATCAAATTTATTAGCATAAAGTTGGGCAAAGTAACTCTTAATTATTGCTCTAATTTCCTCTTCATTGGTGAAAAGTTCTCCCTTTTCATTTTTAAGACTAACAATTTGATTTTCCTCTTACTTTTTCTAATCAAGTTTACCAAGGGTTTATCTATTTTGTTGGTTTTTTCATAGAGTCAACTCTTAGTTTTATTTATTAATTAAATAGCTTTTTTACTTTCAATTTTATTAATCTCTTGTTTTATTTTTTAGTTTAGTGTTTGCCTGGAGGGGTTAATTTGCTCTTTTTCTAGCTTTTTTATTTGCAAGCCTAATTCATTGATTTTTTCTTTCTCAATTTTTTGCAAGTAGGACTCTAGAGATATAGAATTTTCCCTTATTACCGCTTTGGTTGCATCCCACACATTTTGGTAAGATCTTGGGTGAAATTATTAATTATGTCTATGCTTTTTTGTTTCACCCAATAATTCTTTAGGATGAGATTATTTAGTTTCCAACTACTTTTTGGTCTACTTACCCCTAGCTTTTTGTTAGATGTAGTTTTTATTGCATTGGGTTCTGAAAAGAATGCATTTACTATTTCTGCCTTTCTGCATTTAATTTTGAGGTCTTTTGTCCTAATATATGGTCTTTTTTGGTATAGGTTCCATGAATTGCTGAGAAGAAAGTGTACTCCTTTCTGTCTCTATTCAGTTTTCTCCAAAGATCTATCATACCTAACTTTTCTAATATTCTGTTTATCTCTTTAACTACTTTCTTATTTGTCTTGTGGTTTGATTTATCTAATTCTGAGAGTGCAAGGTTGAGATCTCCCACTATTATAGTTTTGCTGTCTATTTCTTCTTGCAGCTCTCTTAACTTCTCCTTTAGGAAGTTAGATGCTATATCACTTGGTGCATAAATGTTTAGTATTGATATTGTGTCATTCTTCATGCTACCCTTTAGCAAGATATAGTTCCCTTCCTTATTTCTTTTAATTAGATCTCTCTCTCTCTCTCTTTTTTTTTTTTTTTGCTTTTGCTTCATCCAAGATTAGGATGGCTACCTCTGCATTTTTACTCTGTATGTATCAGTCTGCTTTAAATGTGTTTCTGGTAAACATATTGTAGGATTCTGGCTTTTAATCCAGTATGCTATCTGCTTATTTTTTTTAATGGGAGAGTTCACCCTATTCACATTTACAGTTAAAACTATTAATCTTATATTTCCTGTGATCTTATTATCCCCAGATTATAAATTTCTCTTTCATTTCCCCCTTTTCCTCCTTCCAAGTATTTAATTAATGAGCATCCCTTGACTCAAGCAGCCCTCTCCCTTTAGAATTCTACCCCCTTTAGAGTCCCTCCCTTTTTGTTACACCTTTCCCTTATTATTTCTGTTTTCCCTAACCTACCCCTTTCCCTTTTTGCCTTTCCCCTCCCAATTTTCAATAAGGTGAGAGAAGTTACTCTGTAAACCAAATATGTCTAATATTTCTTTTTGAGCCAAATCTGATGAGAGTAGGATTCACACAATGTGCCTCCCTCTCCCTTAATTCCCTCAGATATGATAGGTTTCCTTTGCCTCTTTGTGAGATGTAATTTTCCTCTTTTTAGTTCCAGTTTTTTTCTTTTTCTGATACAATCCCTTTTCCACTTCTAATTCCCTGTTTAAATATTATAACAGTAAAATCAAATTTTACATGCACTCTTTATTTATGCCCCTAACATAAATACAGTTCTCAAGAGTCCTTTTTATCTTTTTTTATGCTTCTCTTGAGTCCTATATTTGGAGGTCAAATATTTTGTTTAGCTTTGGTCTTTTCATAAAAAATAAATGGAATTCACCTGTTTCATTGAATGCCCATCTTTTCTGAAAGAAAATGCTCAGCTTAGCTGGGTAGTTTATTCTTGGTTGCATTCCAAGTTCTTTTGCCTTTTGGAATATGAGATTCCAGGCCCTTCAATCCTTTAATGTGGAAGCTGCTAGATCGTGGGAGGTCCTTATTTGGCTCTTGGTATTTGAGTTGTTTATTTCTGGCTGCTTGTAATATTTTTTCCTTAGTTTGATAGTTCTGAAATTTAGCCACAATATTCCTTGGTGTTTTAATTTTGATTCTTTCAGAAGGTGTTTAATGAACTCTTTCAATGACTATTTTACCTTCTGATTCTATTACATCTGGGCAGTTCTCTTTGACGATTTAATGAAAAATAGTCTCTAAGCTTTTTTTTTTCATCATGGTTTTCAGGGAGCCCGACAATCCTTATATTATCTCTCCTAGATCTATTTTCCAGGTCTGTTGTTTTTCCCAATATATATTTAACCTTTTTTTCTATTTTTTCATTTTTTTGGTTTTGCTTGACTGATTCTTGATGTCTCAACAAATCATTCATTTCCATTTGTTCAGTTCTGATTTTTAACAAGTTATTTTCTTCATTAACTTTTTTACTTCTTTTTGTATATATCCAATTGAGTTTTTAAGTGAGTTGTTTAGCTCTGTGGAATTTTTTTTTTCCATTTCACATTTCAAGAAGTTGTTTTCTTTTTCCACTTTATCAAATCTTTCTTTTAATGAGTAATATGCTTTTTCCATACTCTCTCACAGAGCTTCTTTTTCCTTTCCCCATTTTTCTTCTAGTTCTCTTTTAAGATCTTTTATAATTTCTTCTAGGAGAGCCTTGTGTTGTGGGGAGCAGATTATATCCCCCTTTGGGATTTGGAGACTGCTATTAATCTCCTCTGGGTTGGAAATCTGCTCTCTTTCTGTATAGAAGGTATATACAGTTAGAGCTTGCTTTGCTTTTTTATCATTAAAAAAAAATTCTTGGGGTCTGACTTTAGGCAAGGATGTTTTCAGCTTCCTCTACAGAAAAGGGACAGACAGACAGTGGCTATCCTGCGAACAGGCTGTGAAGGCTGCAGAAGTACCACTGCCTTGGGAAGAGTGGCTGTACTGCAGAGTGCGGCTGAGCTATGGTCATGCTGAGTCACTCCCAGTGCTGGGTGGGTATGGCCAGGCCATGTGAAAGTCTGGCGTTTTGGGGTACATGCTACCTTTTGCGTTTGTGTAACTTCTCTGCTGATTTACTGCTTTGAAACCAAA
This sequence comes from Antechinus flavipes, assembly GCF_016432865.1. Lineage (NCBI taxonomy): Eukaryota > Metazoa > Chordata > Mammalia > Dasyuromorphia > Dasyuridae > Antechinus > Antechinus flavipes. The sequence goes on along the minus strand of NC_067398.1, from coordinate 477,055,948 downwards.
GCAAAACAGCCAAACTGTGGTACAGTCCTCCCTGCAAATTCTCCACCCACGGAGACTGCACCCCATCCCTGGTCTGCTCATAGTGCAGTAGACTCTATGTTCTGCCTCTCTACCTGGTCTGGCCTCCTCCCCCTTGCCTTTTCTGTCACTCTTCCAGATTATCTTCTACTAGTAATTTGTTGTATTCCCAATATCCATGGATTCTACCACTCAAGCACTATTTCAGAAGCTGAATTTTGTAATCAATAGTGAGGATAGGAGGGGAGCTCAGAATGAAGTGTGTGTTCTCTCCACCATCTTGACTCTGCCTCCGATATTTTTATTTAAAGTTTTGAATTTCAAATTTTATCCTTCTCACCTTTGCCACCCCCCTACTCTGAGACAGTAAGCAATCAGACATATTGTGTAATTGTGCAAAACATTTCGATATTATTCATTTTGTGTAAAAAGAATCCAATAAAAGAGAAAAAAATAAAAGAAAGCAGGTAAAAAAATAGCATGCTTCAGCTTGTATTCAAACAACAATTCTTTTTCTGGAGGTGAATAGAATGGTTCATCATCAGTGTTTTGGAATTTTCTTGGATCATTGTTTTGCTGAGATTAGTCAAAGCATTCATAGTTCTTCACTGAATAATATTGCTGTTACTGTGTACAGTGTTCTCCTGAATTTGTTTACAACTATCCATCAATTCATGTATATATTTTCTGGTTTTTCTGAAATTATTCTGTTTATTTCTTGTTATATAATAATATTAAATTACAATCACATAACACAACTAATTTAGCCATTTGCCAATTGATGAACATGCTTTCAATGTCCAGTTCTTAGACATCACAAAGAGAACAACTTTGAATAGTTTTGTACAAACAGATCCTTTTCTCCATTTTTCTGGATGTCCTTGGAATATATACCTAGCAATGATAATTCTGAATCAAAGGGTATCAAATCTTTTCTTAGACACTTGTTTTGACCTTTTCTATTTCACCTAAGGTCTATTACAAGGATAATTTTAATAGTACTTGACCCAGCTGTTATGATGTTGTGATGATTAAATAAAATAATGAATGTAAGACACATTGTAAATCTTTAAGTGACATGTAAATGCATGCTATCACAAATATACTTTTTTTTTGAGATTTTCTAAATATTTTTCCTACCAGAAATGAGAAGACAACACATAATGGAAACTTCTTGTCTTTGAAGCCAATTCTGACCATTATAATTTTCTGTTTTCATTCCTGAGGTTGGTGTCCTTGCATTTACCATAGGTCTCTATCCTCTTCCTTCTTTCCAATTTTAGATCTTATAGGAGAAGGACAAAGACAAATCAAAGTTGTGATAGTGAGTAGATAATTTTGACTTGCATTGAAGTCTTACTGAGGCTCATTTATATCTTAGAAGAAACTCAAAATTGTCTGCACTTCAGGTTTGATATTTTTTTTTTTTCAGCTTCACACAGAGAAGTAATTTTGACTCATTCTCTAAAAGGAACACTGAATGAGTTTAGAGGACATACTGGTTCTCTAAAGGCCTCCCAGGAGACCTCAGCAACAGCTGCATAAAAAAGCTTTAGCAATTTAAACTCTGGCATCTAGTGCTGTTCATTGTTCTGCTGACTCAGGAGCCTGGCATTTGGCTTACTTCTTCAACCTCTCTATCCTGACAACCTCTTTTGCTTTTTAATCTCTTGCTTTAGTTCTTCATTTATTTTATTTCTGCCCTATTACCCATGACATTTCAGTCTCCCTCCCCTTACCTACCTCAATCAACTTCAATATAAATTCTATTTTTCTTTAGATGAAATTGCTAATAATTCCCAATCAATTCTTTTTTCACCTTCACTTCCATATACATTTATGTACAGCTGAGCATTCCTCAATTGGTCCAACTCAAAAGCAGGGGTTTGAGTGAAGGCAAAGTGGAAGGTTCCAGGGGTTAGAAGACAATTGAAAGTGTAGAAAATGGGGCACATTTTATAATAAAACCATTCAGAAATTGGTAAATGAGAAAACTGAGAATAAAGATAGACTGCTCATCTTAAAGAAGGGAGGTGGTACCCTCTTTCTAAATATAAGGATAGTTACAGATATAGATGAATGTTAATATGACAAGTTTAAGAGTTCATACCACATGACTTCTATCTTACTTGGAAAGTAATAAACTCATGAAGATGATAAAATGTCATTAATATTTGTTTATAAAAACAGAATTGATAGCAGTTTCAGATAAGAAATTAGAAAATGGTTATTTTTAAAATGCCTATTGCAATTTATGCAATAAAAAGTACAAAATGGTTTTGTTTATTTATTCATTTACTTAGGGATGAAGTTTATTGAACATATCACTTTAGGTGGTGAGCACTTAACACCTATCAAAAACTTAGAAAGCTACAATTAGGTGGCCAAAATTTAACAAAAGAAGTTTGCTATCCTTAATAAACTAATAGGCACCAAATTCTTATGCTACAAATACAGAACCTCAGATATTCTTGAGAAGTCCACATATAATGTATACTAGAATCAAAGCCTTAAGTTAAAAAAAATAAAACATGTATTAAGCACTTATTATGTGCCACAGGCACTTTGCTAAGCATTAAATATACAAAGAAAGGCAAAAAGAAAAGCAAACAAAAGTAAAATAAAACAGTCCCCACTCTCAAGGAGATAAGATTCCACTGGGGAAGATGACCTATAAATACCTATATAAAAACTATATATATATATATATATATATATATATATATACACAGAGAGAGAGAGAGAAAGAGAGAGAGATTAAGGGTAACACTCCCTATAGGCTGGACCTTTACCCTGATTAATCAGGACAAATGAACTCACATTATAAGTCATAAATGAGGAAAATCTTCTAACCCCACCACATCTTTAGGACTACTAAATTGCCTTATATGGGAGTTTTAATGCCAAGATGGCCCTAATTTAGTCTCACAAAGAAAAGGACTATATGATCCCATTCATTTTAAAACAGAAGATCTCTGGAGAAGACACTTGGGCCTGGAGCACAGTTGACCTTTGACCTTCATTCAGTTCTTAGAACACTGTCTCCATCTTGGGAAATAGCTTTCACAGTTCATTCAAGGGGATCAAAAAAAAAATCTTACAGAAGTTTGGGGAGGAGGAATAAGCATTTATATAGCATCTATTATGTGCCAGGCACTTTGCAAAGTACTTTACAAATATTATCTATTTATCATTATCTTATCTTTACAACAATCTTGTATTGTTGTTGTTGGTATTTTCATTTTATAGCTGGGAAAATTGAGGTGAAAAGAGGTGTTTTGCCAATGTCACACAACTATTAAATGTCTGAAACTAGATTTGAACTCAAATGTTTCTGACTTCATGTCCAATTCTTGTACCACTTAGTTGGGAAAAAGAAGGGAAGCCAGGAGGAAAAGATGAAGGGGGAGAGAATTCCAAGCATATGAGACAGTCAGGGAAAATGCCTAGAGTCAGGATATGGAGGGTTATTTCTGAGGACCAGAAAGGAAATTAGTGTCATTAGACTGTGGAGTATCTGCAAAATATTAATGAACAACAGTTATGCATAAAACTTTAACCATACTTTTAATTATGTCACTATGCAAAATATTCATATCTATGCTGACTACAATGAAAATCTTTCAAAATAAAGAGATCTAAGAGAAGAAATTAAAAAAAAAAGAGAAGAAAAAAACCAGAATGTTACGTGAGTGTGTGTGTATGTGTGTTTGTGTGTGTGTGTGTGTGTGTGTGTGTGTGTGTGTGTGCGTATGCTATATCTCCTTCAAGTCACAGATGCGAGTTGGATGATATGTGAACACTAGAGGTAGATGAGTAGCCCTGAAAAAAAACTCAACAAGCCCTTATGCCATACATAACAGTCCTCCTTGTATATCTCATATCATACTTTGGCAAACTGTCTCAGCAGATGGGCCAAATAGGTTGATGATAACCAACAAGCCTCAAACCTGTTGGTGATTTAGAGGTATCTCTATGGTTCTAGTGAGAACAATTTGTTCCAACTGTCATAGAGGTGGCTTAACCAGGTCCTGTGGAGCCCTAAGAGATTTATCAGACATTAAAGACACCAAGGTGATCCCCTGGAATTCAGTCTATTATTAATCATCCTGATTTTTGCCTGGCCATTGGATGACTCTAGAAGAGAAAATGACGTTGATAATGCAACTATGATTCACTTAAATCCTGAGGAGTCAAGGCATTACTTTGTGATAACTTTGGTCCCTTTTTTTGTTGAAGAATAAACAACAATAATAATAGTATGTGTGTTTGTGTAAGTGTTTATACACATATAAAAATCTGAACACCCTACTAATGCCTCATGTATATAAAACACCCCCTATATATGTATGTGCGTGTATATATATACATGTATATTATATATAGTCTTACCTGCTATTGTCTCAAAGATATCGATGAGATTAAAGAAGCTAATTTTATATAGCACTGCCTTTATTCCGTAATTTTATCCATTAGTACGGTAATTCTCAAAATATTCAGTATAAAAGGATAGCAAGATAATGACTTATTAAAGGAACATTTTTATCTGATCTCCACTGAAGACAGTGAAAAGAATGTGATCTTAACTTATATTTAAATAGTTCTTTGCATTGCAGAGATGACATTTTTTTGATATCAAAAACTAGTCATATAGATAGTGCAAATATTGTTGTTTACATTGTAAATGAGGAAGAAAAGGCATAGAGAAAAGATATAGAGAAATTAAATAACTTATCCAAGAATGCATAGGAAGTCTATGGCATATCTCAAATAGGAACTTGAGACTCTAAATTTTTCCCTTTAGAAATAATGTTTCTATGTACATAGTGTGTTATTCTAAGAGTCTTATTCTAATTTTTTTTTTTTTGCAAAAATAGCTAAATAAACAATACAACATTTGAAGCAACTGGGATAAGAAAAAGAATCACTGTTATATTTATTGAATACTAGTTCACTTTTTGCTGTGGATGTCTTAAGAAAAGCCTCAGGAGAAAATGGCAGTTTTTAAAAAAATCTATGCATACAATTAGCTTGTGCTTATGCAGGTAGTTTGTTGAGATCTACAATCCATTTACTGAATATGGTTTCAATGCTATAAGCTTATGTTTCTAAACTGGGTGATTATTTTTAGAAGCAAAGAGACTTTTACTTGCAAAAACAATTACATATTAACTCATCCTCAAGTCTTAAAAAAAATCCCCGAACCAAAAATATTATGCTTAATCCCTTGGCAAATCTACCTGAGCAACAATTTACAGAAAGAAGAAATGTAGTAAACATGATAAATGAGTTCTTGTTTAGTTTAAATTGGCTTTGTGCCCTTTGCCCTTTTCATTTTTGAGATAAGAGTCTTAAATGGGAAAAGAAAGTGGTGATGGGAGTCTTATTTTCTGGAATGTAGGTGGATTGGGAATGAAGGAGGATTGAAAAGATTGAGATTGCTGATGAGTTGATGCTTTTCTAATCTAAAAGGTGTGAGTACTTTTGCAACAGTTTTATTTCTTTTGGAATATAAAAAGAGCTTAGAATAGTTTGAAGGGGAGGATGTTTAGTAAGGCATTTGGAAATGGCCTGACCTGTAGGAAGAATTTTAAATTTTCTGTTTTTCTTTATTTGCCTTTGATATTTGCCTTTCTATGAATCATTGAAATTTCAGGAGCCAGAGAGTTGCTACAGGGGGAATGCATTTCCTAACCTCTAGAAATGTGAACAATGGCAGATTTTGAGGATTAGACCTACGTGTTTCATGTGGATGAAATTTGAACCATTTTCACACTGCTTCTCTACTGCTTTCTTTATTCTATATAATGTGCCCTTTGCAAAAGGGACTAACTGGGTCAGAGTGTACATAATTTAATAGCTTTTAGGCTTAGTATCTTTTTTCCACTTTAAATTTTAAATTTAAGTATTTATTTTTAATATGTATTTCTTTGTGAATTATATTGGGAAAGAAATCAGAAAAAAATGAAAAAAAAACAGGGAAGAGAAAAAAAAAAACAAAAAAGATTTGAACGTAGAATGTATTGATTTACCTTTGATCTCCATAGTTCTTTTTCTGGATACAGATAGTATTTTCAGGCAGTTTATTGGGATTATCTTTGATTACTGAACCATTGAAAACCAAGTCTTTCATAGTTGATTACTGCACATTATTGTTATCACAGTGTACAATATATTCCTGAGTCTGCTTGGTTTCCTTACCATTGGTTTGTGTAATTTTTTCCAGGCTTTTCTAAAATTAGCTTGTTCATCTTTTGTTATAGAACAATAATATTTCATTACCTTCATATACCAAAACTTATTCAGCTGTTGCCCAATTGATGGGCATCTACTTCTTTTCCAGTTCTTTGCTAACACAAAAGGAACTGCATATTTGGGTCCTTTTATTCTCTTTTATGATTTCTTTGGGATACAGACTCAGTAGTAGCACTGCCTGGTCACAGGGTATGCATAGTTTTATAGTCCTTTGAGTATAGTTCCAAATTGCTCTAAGGAATGATTGCATTACTTAACAATTCCAAAAACAATGTATTAGTGTTCTAGTTTTCTCACATTCCCACCAGTATTTATCATTACTTTTTCTGTCATCGTAGCCAATCTGAGAGGTGAGAAGTGGTACCTCACGATTGTTTTAATTTGCAATTTTCTAATCAGTAGTGATTTAGAGCATGTTTTCATATGAAGGTAGATGGCTTTAATTTTGTCTTCTGAAAATTTTGTGTTCATATCCTTTGATCATTTGTCAATTGGGGAATGACTTGTATTCTTATAATTTCTTTTATTTTTTATTTTTATAAATTTGGCATAGTTCTTTATATATTTTAGAAATGAGACCTTTATTAGAAATACTATATTAAAAAAAAGCAATCCAACTTTGTACTTCCCTTTAAATTTTATTGCTAGAGTTTTTAATGTGAAAAAACATTTTAATTTAATGTAATAAAAATTGTCCATTTTGCATATCATAATATTCTTCTATTCTTTTGGGGTCATACATTCTTCCTTTCTGTGGTTAGAAAATTTATAGAGACAACTCTGCCATAGGCTGACTGCTCTATCTTGCTTGCAAAGTAGTAGACCAGCAGAGAAATTAATGCAAAAGCTAGATGATACTCTAAAAAACGCCAGAAGATCTGGTGGAACTGGAAGTGAGTCAGCACAGACCACAGCACAGCTGTGCAGCTGCATTCTGCAGCATGTGCCAGGACAGTCACAAATCTGCATGGCAGGGGCCTTGGCCTGGAGCAGCCTCTAATTTGTACAATGGGGGACTCAGCCTGGGGCAATAGAACTTTCACAGTGTGACTGTGCTTCCCTGGGCAGAGACACTTCGGGGCTATTCACTGGTCAACTGCTAATATCCACAGCCCCACAGCTTTGACTTTGGGTAGTGACACTTTCACTACTCAGCCTCTAGCCCGAGGGCAGTTGCTAATCTGCAAATCTGCACAGCGGATTCTTCACTGGGCACTTTTGCAACTTGTCCCCTTCCCTTCCTCCCCCCCCCCCCCCAGACCTGAATTACTTCTAGTGGGGAACTTTTTTTCCCAGAGCATAGCCATACCTCGCGCACTTTGCAGCCCATTTGCAGGACAGCTACTGTCCATATATCTATCCCTGTTCTGCAGAGGAAGCTAGTACCGTCCTTGCCCTGAAGGTAGACCTACAGGCTTAAAAAAAATGAGTAAAAAAATCAAAAGGATGATAGATAGCTTCTATACAGAAAGAGAGCAGGTTTTCAACCTCAAGGAGATTAATAGCAAACAGTCTCCAGACAATACCCCAAAGGGGAATGTAACCTGGCCCCCATCACACAAATCTCTCCTAGAAGAGACTATTAAAAATCTTAAAAGAGAGCTAGAAGAAAAATGTGGAAAGGAAAGAGAAGCTATGCAAGAGTGTAACAACTTTCTGAAATGTGAATTGGAAGAGGTAAAGAATTCCCAGGAAAATAAGATTTGTGAATTAGAAAAGATAAAGAATTCCCAAGAAAGTAGTATTTGTAAACTGGAGAAAGAAGATAAAACACACACACACACACACACACACACACAAAATAGTGAAATGGAAAAAAAAATTCATTAGAGCAAAATAACTCATTTAAAAACTCAATTGGACATATACAAAAAAAGTTTAAAAAAGCTAATGAAGAAAATAACTCATGAAAAATCAGAACTAAACAAATAGAAATGAATGATTCATTGAAACATCAACAATCAGTCAAACCAAAATGAAAAATTAGAAAAAAAAACCTGGTAAGTCTCTACTTGGAAAAACAACAGACCTGGAAAATAGATCTAGGAGAGATAATTTGAGGATTATTGGACTTCCCAAAAATTATGATGAAAAAAAGAGTCTAGATACTATTTTACAGGAAATCATCAAAGAGAACTGCCCAGATATAATAGAATCAGAAGGTAAAATAGGCATTGAAAGAATTCATCCAACACTTTCTGGAAAAGACCCTAAAATAAAAACTTCAAGGAATAGTGTGGCCAAATTTCAGAACTATCAGACTAAGGAAAAAAAAAAAATTACAAGCAGCCAGAAAAACAAAAACAAAAACAAAAACAAAATTCAAATACCGAGGTACCACAATAAGGAACACTCAAGATTTGGCTGACTCCACATTAAAGGATCAAAGGGCCTGAAATCTGATATTCTGAAAGGCAAAAGAACTTGGAATGCAGCCAAGAATAAGCTACCCAGCTAAGCTGAGCATTTTCTTCCATGGCAGAAGATGGACATTTAATGAAACAGATGAATTCCATTTGTTTCTAAGGAAAAAACCAGATCTTAACAAAAAATTTGATCTCCAACCATAGGACTCAAGAGAAGCAGAAAATTGTAAAAGAAAGTCTTGAGAACTGTATTTCTGTTGTGGATATACATAAAGACTACATGTGTAATTTGATTTTACTAATATAACATAAAAAAGGAAAGTAGCAATGGAAAGGGGTTAGTGTCAGAAAAAGGGAAAAGGGGAGATACATCCCATGAAGAAGCAAAGGAAACCTATCATATCTGAGGGAATTTAGAGAGAGGGAGGAACATTGTGTGAATATTATTTTTGTTGGAGTTGGCTCAAAGAGAAAATAATTGACATATTTGTTTTACAGAGAATCTTCTCTCACCTCCTTAAAAAGTGGGAGAGGAAAAGGGAAAAAGAAAAGAGTAATAAGGGAAGGGTACAAGAAAGGAGGAGGGATTCAAAGAGGGGAGGGAAGGATCCTAAAGAGAGAGAGCTGTGTGACGCAAGTGGGGCCCATAAGTTTAATATTGGGAAAGGAGGTAAGGGGAGACAAAAAAAGAAAAGCATAATCTGGGAATAATAAGATGGCAGGAAATACAGAATTAGTAATTTTAATCATAAAGGTGAATGAAATGAACTCTTCCATAAAGCAGAGGCAGATGGCAGACTGAATCAAAAGTCAGAACCATATAATATGTTGTTTACAGGAAACACATTTAAAGCAGGGAGATATGTACAGAGTAAAGGTAAAAGGCTGGAGCAGAATCTATTATGTTTCAGGTGAAGTCAAAAAAGCAGGGTAGCCGTCCTTTATTCAGATCAAGCAAAAGCAAAACTTGATCTAATTAAAAGATAAGGAAGGAAATTATATCTCGCTAAAGAGTAGCATAGACAATGAAGCAATATCAATACTAAACATATATGCACCAAGTGGTATAGCATCTAACTTTCTAAAGGAGAACTTAAGAGAGTTGCAAGTAGAAATACAGAGCAAAACTATAATAGTGGGAGATCTCAACCTTGCACTCTCAGAATTAGATAAATCAAACCACAAAACAAATAAGAAAGAAATTAAAGAGGTAAATAGAATATTAGAAAAAGTAGGTACGATAGTTCTTTGGAGAAAACTGAATGGAGACAGAAAGGAGTATACTTTCTTCTCAGTAGTTCATGGAACCTATACAAAAATTGACCATATATTAGGACATAAAATCCTCAAAATTAAATGCAAGATGGCAGACATAGTAAATGCTTTCTTTTCAGATCACAATGCAATAAAAAGTACATTTAACAAAAATTTAGGGGTAAATAGACCAAAAAGTAATTGGAAACTAAATAATCTCATCTTAAAGAATGATTGGGTAAAACAGCAAATTATAGACACAATTAATAATTTCACTCAAGATAATGACAATGATGAGACATCATTCCAAAATTTGTGGGATGCAGCCAAAACGGTAATGAGGAAATTTTATATCCTTAGAGGCTTACATGTATAAAATAGAGAAAAAGAAAAATCAATGAATTGGGCTTGCAACTTAAAAAGCTAGAAAAAGACCAAATTAAAAATCCCCAATCAAGTACTAAACTTGAAATTCCAAAATTAAAAGGAGAGATTAATTATATTGAAAGTAAAAAAAAAAATCTATTGAATTAACAAATAAAATTAAGAGTTGGTTCTATGAAAAAAACAACAAAATAGATAAACCCTTGGTAAATTTGATTAGTAAAAGGAAAGAGGAAAATCAAACTGTTAGTCTTAAAAATGAAAAGGGAGAACTTTTCACCAATAAAGAGGAAATTAGAGCAATAATTAGGAGTTACTTTTCCCAAATTTATGCCAATAAATATGATAACCTAAATGAAATGGATGACTAACTTCAAAAATATAGGCTTTTCAGAGTAACAGAAGAGAAAGTAAATTGCTTAAATAGTCCCATTTTAGAAAATTAAATAAAACAAACTATTAATCAACCATCTAAGAAAAAATCTCCAGGACTAGATGGATTTACATGAATTCTACCAAACATTTAAAGAAGAGTTAACTTCAATACTATGTAAACTATTTGAAATCAAGGCGGAGCCAAGATGACGGAGAAGGCACACACTACTTTCTAAGCTCCTCTCTTACTCTCATTATCAATATTATATTCAGCCTCAAAAATAGGCTTAACTACTACAATTCATAAAGATTGGAAGTATAACCACTCACTAGCCGAAGATAATTTGGAATCTCACCAGAAAAGGTTTGTCCTTGGGGCCAGGGAGAAAATCAGTGCAAGCAGGGAGAGGACTACAGCAGTGGAGCCCCAAACTGGAAGTGAGAGCACAGATCGCAGCATAAGTTCACAGCCCCAACCTGCAGTATAGGGCTTTTTCTTGGGGCAGTTGTGAACTGCACAGCAGGGCGGGGCACAGCCCAGGGCAGCTTCGAATCTGCACAGTGAGGGGCTTGGCTTGGGGCAATAGATCTTTCGAAGGGCTATTTGCTTCCAGACAGAGACTTCCAGTCTGAGCCGGGCTATCTACTGGTCAACTGCTAATACCCACAGCTCCACAAGGGACTCTGGCCTGGGGCAGTGACACTTTCACTGCTTAGTCTCTAGTTTTAGGGCAGGCCTTAAACTACACAGCTCAACTGGGCACTTCCATAGCTCGGCCAGTGCTAAATCACCTCTGGTTGGGGGAAGGGGAAACTTTCACTCAGATCACTCCCATACCTCTGAGCAGGAAGCCACTTTACATCTCTCCCTGCTCTGCAGAGGAAGCTGGTAAGCCCCTTGCCCTGAAGGCATGCCCTAAAGGCTTTAAAAAATGAATAAAAAATTAAAAGGATGATCCAAAGCTTCTATACAGAAAAAGAGAAGTTCTGCAACCCTGAAGAGACTAATAGCAAACAGGCACCAGACAATACCCCAAAGGGGATTTTACATAATGCTCTCATAGAAGACACCATTAAAAGTCTCAAAAAAAGGTTAGGAGAAAAATGGGGAAAGGAAAGAGAAGCTTTGCAAGAGAGCAACAACTTCCTGAAATATGAATTGGAAAAGATAAAAAATTCCCAGGAAGTACAGGGAAACAAAATTTGTGAATTGGAAAAAGTAAAAAAATCTCTGGAAAATAAGATTTGTGAATTGGAAAAGACAAAGAACTCGCAAGAAAGTAGGTTCTGTGAATTGGAAAAAGAAAATAATTCACTAAAAAAAAATAGTGAAATGGAAAAAAATTCCATAGATCAAAACAATTTATTGAAAAACTCAATTGGACATATGCAAAAAGAAGTAAAAAAAAAGCTAATGAAGAAAATGATTCATTAAAAATCAGAACTGAACAAATAGAAACTAATGATTCATTGAGACAGCAAAAAATCAGTTAAGCAAAACTTGATAAACTGGAAAAAACCATGAAATATCTACTTGAAAAAATGACAGACCTGAAAATAGATCTAGGAGAGATAATCTGAGGATTATTGTACTTTCCAAAAATGATGATTGAAAAAAAGAGCCTAGATACTATTTTACAAGAAATCATCAAAGAGAACTGTACAGAGGTAATAGATTCAGAAGGTAAAATAGGCATTGAAAGAATTCATTGAACACCTTCTGGAAAAGACCCTAAAATAAAAACTCCAAGGAATATTGTTGCCAAATGTCAGAACTATCAGATTAAGGAAAAAATTTTACAAGCAGCCAGAAAAAAAAAAAAAAAACAATTTAAATACCGAGGTGGCACAATAAGGATCACCCAAGATCTGGCTGCCTCCACATTAAAGGATCGAAGAGCCTGGAAATCTGATATTCTGAAAGGCAAAAGAACTTGGAATGCAGCCAAGAATAAGCTACCCCCTAAGCTGAGCATTTTCTTCCAGGGAAGAAGATGGACATTTAATGAAACAAATGAATTCCATTTGTTTCTAAGGAAAAACCAGAACTAAACAAAAAATTTTATCTCCAACCATAGGACTCAAGAGAAGCAGAAAAGGTAAAAGGAACTCTTGAGAACTGTATTTCTGTTGTAGATATACAAAAAAGACTATATGTATAATTTGATTTTATTGATATAACATAAAAAAGGGAAGTAAATATGGAAAAGGGATAATGGCAGAAAAGGGGGAAAGGGGTGATAAAAAGAGGGAAACTGCATTCTATGAAGAGGCAAAAGAAATTAATCATATCTGAGGTAATTTTGAGAGGGGGAGGAACATTGTATGAATCTTACTCACATCAGAGTTGGCTCAAAGAGAAAAATAATTGACATACTTGTTTTAGAGAAAACCCTCTCTCACCTCATTAAAAAGGGGGAGAGGAAAAGGGAAAAGAAAAAGAGTAAAAAGGGAAGGATACAAGAAAGAGGAAGAAATTCAAGGGAGGGAAGAAGGGATTCAAAAGAGGCTGAGTGTCGTGATACAAGTGGGGCACATAAGTTTAAAATGGGGGAAGCGGGCTGAGGGGGGCAATAAAAAGAAAAGCATAATCTGGAGATATTAGAATGGCAGGAAACACAGAATTACTAATTTTAAGTGTAAGTGTGAATGGGATGAACTCTCCCATAAAGAGGAGGCAGATAGCAGACTGGATCAAAAGTCAGAACCCTAAAATATGTTGTTTACAGGAAACACATTTAAAGCAGGGAGATACATACAGAGTAAAGGTAAAAGCTGAAGCAGAATCTATTATGCTTCAGATGAAGTTTAAAAAGCAAGGGTAGCCATCCTTAGCTCAGATCAAACAAAAGCAAAAATTGATCTAATTAAAAGAGATAAGGAAGGAAACTATATCTTGCTAAAGGGTAGCATAGACAATGAAGCAATATCAATACTAAACATATATGCACCAAGTGGTATAGCAACTAACTTCCTAAAGGAGAAGTTAAGAAAGTTGCAAGAAGAAATAGACAGCAAAACTGTAATAGTGGGAGATCCCAACCTTGCACTCCCAGAATTAGACAAACCAAACCACAAAACAAATAAGAAAGAAATTAAAGAGGTAAATAGAATATTAGAAAAAGTAGGTATGATAGTTCTTTGGAGAAAATTGAATGGAGACAGAAAGAAATATACTTTCTTCTCAGCATTCATGGAACCTATACAAAAATTGACCATATATTAGGACATAAAGACCTCAAAATTAAATGCAAGAAGGCAGAAATAGTAAATTCTTTCTTTTCAGATCACGATGCAATAAAAACTACATTCAACAAAAATTTAGGTGTAAATAGACCAAAAAGTAATTGGAAACTAAATAATCTCATCTTAAAGAATGATTGGGTGAAACAGCAAATTATAGATACAATTAATAATTTCACTCAAGATAATGACAATGATGAGACATCATACCAAAATTTGTGGGATACAGCCAAAGTGGTAATAAGAGGAAATTTTATATCCTTAGAGGCTTACTTGAATAAAACAGAGAAAGAGAAGATCAATGAATTGGGCTTGCAACTAAAAAAAACTAAAAAAGGCCAAATTAAAACCCCCCAATCAAATACTAAATTTGAAATTCTAAAATTAAAAGGAGAAATTAATAATATTGAAAGTAAAAAAAAAACTATTGAATTAATTAATAAAACTAAGAGTTGGTTCTATGAAAAAGCCAATAAAATAGATAAGCCTTTGGTAAATCTGATTAGAAAAAGGAGAGAGGAAAATCAAATTAGTAGTTTTAAAAATGAAAAGGTAGAAGTTTTCACCAATGAAGAGGAAATTAGAGAAATAATAAGGAATTACTTTGCCCAACTTTTTGCCAATAAATTTGATAACCTAAGTAAAATGGATTATTACCTCCAAAAATATAGACTTCCCAGATTAACAGAGGAGGAAGTAAATTGCTTGAACAGTCCATTTCAGAAAAAGAAATAGAACAAGCTATTAATCAATTCCCTAAGAAAAAATCCCCAGGACCAAATGGATTTACATGTGAATTCTACCAAAGAACAATTGACCCCAATGCTATATAAATTATTTGATAAAATAGGGCATGAAGGAGTCCTACCAAATTCCTTTTATGACACAAATATGATACTGATACCTAAACCAGGTAGGTTGAAAACAGAGAAAGAAAATTATAGACCTATCTTCCTAATGAATATTGATGCTAAAATCTTAAATAAGATATTAGCAAAAGGACTACAGAAAATCGTCCCCAGGATAATACACTATGATCAAGTAGGATTTATACCAGGAATGCAGGGCTGGTTCAATATTAGGAAAACTATCAATATAATTGGCCATATTAATAACCAAATTAACAAAAACCATATGATCATCTCAATAGATGCAGAAAAAGCATTTGATAAAATCCAACATCCATTTCTATTAAAAACACTTGAGAGTATAGGAATAAATGGACTTCTCCTTAAAATAATCAGCACATCTATTTTAAAACATCAGTAAGCATTATATGTAATGGGGAAAAACTGCAACCATTCCCAATAAGATCAGGAGTGAAACAAGGTTTCCCACTATCACCGTTACTATTCAATATTGTATTAGAAATGCTAGCTTTGGCAATAGGAGTTGAGAAAGAGATTAAAGTAATTAGAGTAGGCAACGAGGAAACCAAATTATCACTCTTTGCTGTTGATATGATGGTACACTTAGAGAACCCCAGAGATTCTACTAAAAAGTTATTAGAAATAATCCACAACTTTAGCAAAGTTGCAGGATACAAAATAAACCCACATAAATCATCAGCATTCTTCTATATCACTAACAAAATCCAACAGTCAGAGTTACAAAGAGAAATTCCATTTAAAGTAACTACTGATAGTATAAAATGCTTAGGAATCTATCTGCCAACGGAAAATCAGAAACTTTATGAGCTAAACTACTAAATACTTTTCACACAAATTAAGTATGATCTAACCAATTGGGAAAATATTAAATGCTCTTAGTTAGGGTGAGCAAATATAATAAAGATGACAATACTACCTAAACTAACCTATTTGTTTAGCACTATACCAATCAGACTCCCAAAAAACTATTTTATTGACCTAGAAAAAATAACAACAAAATTCATATGGAAAAACAAAAGGTCGAGAATTTCAAGGGAATTAATGAAAAAAAAATCAAATTAAGTGGCTTAGCTGTACCAGTTCTAAAATTATATTATAGAGCAGCAGTTACCAAAACCATTTGGTATTGGCGAAGGAATAGATTATTGATCAGTGTTAGGTTCAAAGGATAAAACAGTCAATAACTATAGCAAGGTAGTGTTTGACAAACCCAAAGACCCCAGCTTTTGGGATAAGAACTTTACTGTTTGACAAAAATTGTTGGGAAAATTGGAAACAAGTATGGCTGAAACTAGGCATTGACCCACATTTACCACCATATACCAAGATAAGGTCAAAAATGGGTTCATGACCTAGGCATAAAGAATGAGATTACAAATAAATTACAAGACATAGGATAGTTTACCCCTCAGACCTGTGGAAGAGGAAGGAATTTATGACAAAAGAACTAGAGATCATTATTGATCACAAGATAGAAAACTTTGATTATATCAAATTGAAAAGGTTTTGTACAAACAAAACTAATGCAGACTAAATTAGAAGGGAAGCAATAAAGTTGGAAAACATTTTTGCAGTCAAAAGTTCTGATAAAGGCCTTGTTTCCAAAATATATAGAGAATTGACTTTAATTTATAAGAAATCAAGCCATTCTCCAATTGATAAATGGTCAAAGGATATGAGCAGACAATTCTCAGATGAAGAAACTGAAACTATTTCTAGCGATATGAAAAGATGAACCAAGTGATTATTAATCAGAGAAATGCAAATTAAAACAACTCTGATATACCTACATACCTGTCAGATTGGCTAGAATGAGTAGGAAGGATAATGCAGAATGTTGGAGGGTATGTGGGAAAATTAAGACATTGATACATTGTTGATGGAATTATGAATACATCCAGCCATTCTGGAAAGCAATTTGGAACTATGCTCAAAAAATTATCAAATTGTGCATATCCTTTGACCCAGCAGTATTGCTACTGGGCTTATATCCCAAAGAGATCTTAAAGGAGGGAAAGGGACCCATATGTGCAAAAATATTTGTGGCAGCCCTTTTTGTAGTGAGTAGAAATTGAAAACTGAATAGATGCCCATTCATTGGAGATGGTTTAATAAATTATAGCATATGAATGTTATGGAATATTGTTGTTCTGTAAGAAATGACCAACAGGATGATTTCTGAGAAGCCTGGTGAGACTTACATGAACTGATGCTACGTCATATTAGCAGAACCTGGGGATCATTATACATGGCAACAAGATTATATGATGATCAGTTCTGACGGACATGGCTCTCTTCAACAATGAGATGATTCAAACCAGTTCCAATTAGTCAGTAATAAAGAGAGTCATCTATACATAGAGATAGGACTATGGGAACTGAGTGTGGACCACAACATAGCATTTTTCACTCTTTCTATTATTGTTTGTTTGCATTTTTGTTTTCCTTCTCAGGTTTTTTTCTCTTTCTAGATCTGATTTTTCTTGTACAGCAAGGTAACTATATAAATATGTATATATATATTGGATTTAATAAAAATTTAATATATTTAACATGTATTGGACTACCTACCATTTAAGGGAGAGAATGGGGTAAAGTAGTGGAAATTTTGGAATGGAAGGTTTTGCAAGGGTCAATGTTGAAAAAATTACCCATGCATATGTTTTGTAAATAAAAAAAAAGCTATAATAAAAAAGACAAGTAAATTACCCAGTACAATTCTGGCCAGACTTCCATTCACTATGCCATAGCAACCTACTTCTCAGAGTTTGCTGCTCCAAAAAGAACAATTGGTGTTTCTTCTTAATTCATTTAATTTATTGAATTCAAAATCTTATTCTGTATTTCAAGACAATTCCTAAATTTAGAGGATTTGTGCTACCATGGATGGAGCACTAAACTGGGTGACAGTAAGTAGACAGCAACTGGGTTTATAGTCAGGGACTATTCTGGTCATATACTGCCTCAGATGTTTACTAGCTATGTAATCCTAAACAAATCATTTAGTGTCCATTTCCTCATCTCTAAAATGGGAATGATAGTGATATCTATTTCACTGGGTTATTGTGAGCATTAAGTGTGTGTGTGTGTGTGTGTGTGTGTGTGTGTGTGTGTGTGTTTGTGTGTGTGTGTGTGTAATATTAAAGAAATAAATAAATTATTATCATATCATTTTGACTCTGGATGAGTCACTTAAGCTATTGGTGTTTTAGTTTCCTTAGTTGTAAAATGTGAGATGGGACTAGATGGTTTGAAATTTTCCTTGCAGCTCTATATCTATGATTCTGAGATCAGCAAAAAATATGCACAGTAATATCACATTCTTTGGATGAATGAGACCTTTTATTAACTTACCACATTTCATTAAAGAAAAGCTGTTATCTTTATTGTATCTGAAACACTCTAACTGGAAACAAAGATCAGCTTTCTTTTTAACCTCAATAAGGTTGCATTAAACAGAAGGGGAAAATCTCTAAGAAAATAAAAGAATTGCCACAAGACCCATGATGATTTGTGTAGGCTTAATTGTATCATTAGCTGTCTGGTAGCTAATTTTTTCAATGTGTCCTTTATGACACACATAAGATGAAATAAGTTGGCTATTGATTGTGATAAGTACTAAGAGTTCTGGGAAAAATGGTTCTTGATTTGTTTGTGAATCAGTTTCATTTTGATAATCAAGGACTTCTCTATAGGCAGAAATTTAACTTTTTGTATCTTTGTATAATATGAATAATCATATAATGCAGTGTATTAAATATGATTATTATTGATAATTTACATTTACATAGTAGTTTAGAGTTATATTTATTTACCTAAAGATTTATGGAAATATAGATCTTAGCAGAAAAACTTCCTCCCTTTCATTTTCTAAAGCCAAAAAATATTTATTACATGCTTACTATGAACCAGGCACTATGCTGAGCATTGAGAATGCAAATATAAGCAAAACAAATGACAATCCTTGAACATTGTTATGTTATGTTATGTTATTGTATGTTATGTTACTTTATGATGTTAATCACATTATTTTTTTTTATAGGGTAAGACACCTCATAAGAGGGATCTAAAGGTGTAAAGGGGTGTGTGTGTGTGTGTGTGTGTGTGTGTGTATTTGATAGGAACACATGGTAGAGAAAGTCTGGTGGAAATGAGTTAAACATTTTGCATAAAGAAGACAGAAAGAGGTAGTTGGCCTAGCTTCATTCTTAAATTGAAGAATGTAATCTCAGTATCAAAGCCAATTGATATAGGATTTTGTTCCCATTGGTAAAGATAAGGGCCCTGTGGAGTTGGCGATAGCAGCAGAGAGAGATTTCATCTCTTCAAAGTTGTAAAAGTAAAAGACTATGGCAAGAACCTAATAGGAAAGAAGAGGCATTTTCCATTATGTTCCAATTCTCAACTTGCTACATTAGGCAATTCAAGAAACTTCCTCTTGGCTGAATTTTCTTTTGGTGGAGTTATCTTGTTGCTAATGGGAAGCTCCTTTACGCTGTATTATTTGGTATATATTTCTCTATGTATAAATTTTTCCTGTTTCTTTTTGGTGACAAACTTGAATAAATGTGTTCCTTTGCTAAAACAACAACAACAACAACAACAACAACAACAACAACAACAACAACAACCGGTCAAGTCCCTGAAAGCCCCTAAGATTCTGAGAGGAACCAGGCATGTGTCAGCGCCCACTTAGAGGTATATCTGTTGGGAAAAGTAGTCGAGGAGAGGATTGAACTCCCAGAGGGAAGAGGTTTCTATGGCAAGGTTGAGAAAGTCCTTTGGAAGGTAATGGCTCCCCGCGGAGCCAAGATGGCGGAGCAGACACACATGACTCTCTAAGCTCCTCTCATTCCCCTCATAACCAACTATTTAATGCAGCTACTCAAAAATAACTCTTCACTACTTAAATTCATGAAGATTAGAAGCAATACTACTTACCAGGCGATCCGGAAGATCGCCAGCAAAGGTTTGTCTCGAGGGGCCAGGAACAGACTAGCACAGGCAGCGAGAGGCTAGCGTCCTGAGCAGACCAGGGATGGGGGTGATCTCTGTGGCTAGAGAAGTTATAGAGACGACTCTGCAATAGGCTAACTGCTCTGCCTTGATTACAAAGCAATAAACTGGCAGAGAAGTTAAAGCCTAAAACAGAGGGTCCTCTAAAAAATGCCGGAACCTAATGAGATCTGGCTGTAACTCCTCAAACCCGGAAGTGACTCAGGCAGACTTTACCTCAGCCCTGCGGCCACATCCGGCAGTTCAGGGCTTTTGCAGGGGCAGTTACTAACCTGCACGGTAAGGGGGCACAGCCTGGGCAGCCTCTGATTGGCAGAGTGGGGGGCTCGGCCTGGGGCAATAGAACCTTCCCAGCTGACTGCACTTCTCAGGCAGACAATTCTGGTCCCTGCAAATCCATTCACTTCTCAATTGCTAACACCACAGCCCCAGGGCAGGATTTGGCTTGGGAAGTGAAACTCTCACTGCTCAGCGACTAGCCCCATGGCAGTCGTTATCTCACACAGCCAGGGTTCTTTGAAGGGCACTTTCCCAGCTCTGCCCTGCAGGCCTGGGTTACTCCCTGGTGGGGAACTCTTTCCTAGAGCACTCCAGTATCTTGCTGCTTTTTGTAGCAGGTTGGCAGGACAGCTACCTGTCCATATACCTTTCACTGCTCTGCAGAGGAAGCTGGTAACCTCCTGGCTCTGAAGGCAGACCTTACAGGCTTTAACAAAATGAGTAAAAAAAATCAAAAGAACGATTGATAGTTTCTACACAGAAAGAGAACAGCTTTTCAACCCTGAAGACACTAATAGCAGACAGTCTCCAGTCGATTGTGGGTCTCCAATACAAAAGGCTCAACTAGAAGAGACTATTAAAAACCTTAAAAGAGAGATAGAAGAGAAATGGGGAAAGGCACATAACTCACTAAAAGAAAAATTTGATAAAGTGGAAAAAGAAAACAACTTCCTGAAATGTGAATTGGAAAAGGTAAAAAACTCCCAAGAAGTGCAGAGAAACAGAGTTTACGAATTGGAAAAAGAAAATAACTCACTAAAAAAAAAAAAAAAAAATTAGTGAAATGGAAAAAAATTCCATAGAGCAAAACAACTCAATTGGACATATACAAAAAGAAGTAAAAAAAGCTAATGAAGAAAATATCTCACTGAAAATCAGAACTGAACAAATAGAAATGACTGATTCGTTGAGACATCAAGAATCAGTCAAGCAAAACCAAAAAAAAAAAAAAATGAAAGATTGGAAAAAAATGTCAAATATTTACTTGGAAAAACAACAGACCTGGAAAATAGATCTAGGAGAGATAACCTGAGGATCATCGGACTACCAGAAAATTATGATGAAACAAAGAGCCTAGATACTATTTTACAGGAAATCATCAAAGAGAACTGCCCAGAAGTAATAGAACCGGAAGGGAAAATAGGCATTGAAAGAATTCATTGAACACCTTCTGAAAAAGACCCTAAAATAAAGACTCCAAGGAATATTGTGGCCAAACTTCAGAATTTTCAGACTAAAGAAAACATTTTACAAGCAGCCAGGAAAAAACAGTTCAAATACCGAGATGCCACAATAAGGGTCACACAAGATCTGGCTGCCTCAACATTAAAGGATCCGATATTCCAAAAGGCAAAAGAACTTGGAATGCAGCCAAGAATAAACTACCCAGCTAAGCTGAGTATTTTTTTCCATGGAAGAAGATGGACATTTAATGAAATAGAGGAATTCCATCTGTTTATAAGGAAAAAACCAGACTTAAACAAAAAATTTCATCTCCAACAACAGGAATCAAGAGAAGTAGAAAAAGGTAAAAGGAACTCTTGAGAATGGTATTTCTGTTGTGGATATACATAAAAACCATGTGTATAATTTGATTTTACTGATATAACATAAAAAAGGGAAGTAGAAATGGAAAGGGGATAATGTCAGAAAAAGGGAAATGGGGAGATAAAAAGAGGGAAACTACATGTGACAGTGAGGCAAAGGAAACCTATCATATATGAGGGAACTTAGAGAGGGGGAGGAACATTGTGTGAATCCTACTCTCATCAGAGTTGGCTCAAAGAGGAATCAATTTACATTTTGTTTTACAGAGATTCTTCTCTCACTTCATTAAAAAGTGGGAGAGGAAAAGGGAGAAGGAAAAAGAGTAATAAGGAAGGGTACAAGAAAGGAGAAGGGATTCAAAGGGAGGAGGGAGAGATACTAAAGAGGGAGAGCTGCATGACGTTAGTAGGACCAATAAGTTTAATACTAGGGAAGAAGGGAAGGAGGGCAAGAAAAAGAAAAGTATAATCTGGGGATATTAGGATGGCAGGAAATACAGAATTGGTTATTTTAACCGTAAATGTGAATGGGATGACCTCTCCCATAAAGAGGAGGTGGATAGCAGACTGGATCAAAAGTCAGAACCCTACAATCTGTTGTTTACAGGAAACACATTTAAAACAGGGAGATACATACAGAGTAAAGGTAAAAGGCTGGAGCAGAATCTATTATGCTTCAGGTGAAGTCAAAAAAGCAGGGGTAGCCATCCTTATCTCAGATCAAGCAAAAGCAAAGATTGATCTAATTAAAAGAGATAAGAAAGGAAACTATATCTTGCTTAAGGGTACTATAGACAATGAAGCAATAACAGTATTAAACATATGTGCACCAAGTGGTATAGCATCTAACTTCCTTAAAGAGAAGTTAAGAGAGTTGCAAGAAGAAATAGACAGCCAAACTATAATAGTAGGAGATATAATAAAGATGACAATACTACCTAAATTAATCTACTTATTTAGCGCTATACCAATCAGACTCCCAAAAAACTACTTTGATGAACTAGAAAAAATAACAACAAAGTTCATATGGAAAAACAAAAGGTCAAGAGTTTCAAGGGAATTAATGAAAAAAAAAATAAAATGAAGGTGGCCTAGATATACCAGATCTAAAATTATATTATAAAGCAGCAGTTACTAAAACCATCTGGTTTTGGCTAAGAAATAGACTAGTTGATCAATGGAATAGGTTAGGTTCAAAGGACAAAACAGCCAATAACTTTAATAATATAGTGTTTGACAAACCCAAAGACCCCATTTTCTGGGATAAGAATGCACTATTTGACAAAAATTGCTGGGAAAATTGGAAATTAGTATGGCAGAAACTAGGCATTGACCTAACACTTAACACCGTACACCAAGATAAGGTCAAAATGGGTTCATGACCTGGGCATAAAGAATGAGATTAGAAATAAATTGGAAGAGCATAGGATAGTTTACCTCTCAGACCTGTGGAAGAGAGAGGAATTTATGACCAAAGAAGAACTAGAGATCACTATTGACCACAACATAGAAAATTTTGACTATATCAAATTGAAAAGTTTTTGTACAAACAAAACAAATGCAGACAAGATTAGAAGGGAAACAATAAACTGGGAAAACATTTTTACAATCAAAGGTTCTGATAAAGGCCTAATTTCCAAAATATATAGAGAATTGACTCTAATTTATAAGAAATCAAACCATTCTCCAATTGATAAATGGTCAAAGGATATGAACAGACAATTCTCAGATGAAGAAATTGAAACTATTTATAGACATATGAAAATATGCTCCAAATCATTATTAATCAGAGAAATGCAAATTAAGACAACTCTGAGATACCACTACACACCTGTCAGATTGGCTAGAGTGACAGGGAAAGATAATGTGGACTGTTGGAAGGGATGTGGGAAAACAGGGACACTGATACATTGTTGGTGGAATTGTGAACACATCCAGCCATTCTGGAGAGCAATTTGGAACTATTCTCAAAAAGTTATCAAACTGTGCATACCCTTTGATCCAGCAGTGTTTCTACTGGGCTTATACCCCAAAGAGATACTAAAGAAGGGAAAGGGACCTGTATGTGCCAAAATGTTTGTGGCAGCCCTGTTTGTAGTGGCTAGAAGCTGGAAAATGAATGGATGCCCATCAATTGGAGAATGGTTGAGTAAATTGTGGTATATAAATGTTATGGAATATTATTGTTCTGTAAGGAATGACCAGCAGGATGAATACAGAGAGGACTGGCAAGACTTACATGGACTGATGCTAAGTGAAATGAGCAGAACCAGGAGATCATTATATACCTCAACAATGATAATGTTTGAGGATATATTCTGATGGAAGTGGATCTCTTCAATAAAGAGAGCTAATTCAGTTTCAATTGATCAAAGATGGACAGAAGCAGCTACACCCAAAGAAAGAATACTGGGAGATGAATATAAACTGCTTGCATTTTTGTTTTTCTTCCCGGATTATTTATACCTTCTGAATGCAATTCTCCCTGTGCAACAAGAAAACTGTTCAGTTCTGCACACATATATTGTATCCAGGGTATACTGTAACCTATTCAACATGTAAAGGATTGCTTGCCATCTGGGGGAGGGGGTGGAGGGAGGGAGGGGAAAAATCGGAACAGAAGTGAATGCAAGGGATAATGTTGTAAAAAATTACCCTGGCACGATTTCTATCAATAAAAAGTTACTAAAAAAAATAAAAAGAGAAAGTCCTTTGGAAAAAAGCCAAGAATGTAGTATGAGTTCTATCAATAAAAAGTTATTAAAAAAAAAAGAGAAAGTCCTTTGGAAAAAAGCCAAGAATGTAGTCTGGAGAGTGATGTACCCTTTCTTCAAGAAAGTCCTGCCAGAATCTTGTATTTTATAGTAATAAGTAGGATTCATAAAACACCTATTATGTGCCAGGCACTTTGGTAAGTGTTTTACAGATGTCATTTCACATTTGATCCTTACAACAACACAGAAAGATGGGTACTATTACTCCCCTTTTACAGAAGAGGAAACTGAGACAAACAAATTAAGTGAAAGATCATATAGCTTTAAATGATAGAGGCTGGATTTGACCTTAGGTCTTCTTGATTCTGGGCCCAATGCTCTATTTATTCCATTCCCTTGTTGCCCCATTATTACAAATGTGGACAGAATAGGATTTGTAGGTTATATGATATTGGAAACATTTTAAAGACTTTATTTCAATTGAACATATTAAGATACCTATCTCTTTATGTCATAAAGTCTTTTTTTAGTCCTTCCCCAACCTCTTTTCTTAGACTTAAGCCATTTCTTTTAACAAATTGTTTAAAAGTTTAAGAATAAAGGAAAAATGGATTAATGTATTAATAAACACACACACACATACACACACACACACACACACACATATATATATATAATATATATATACACACACACATACACACACATATGTGGAGGTAAAGGTCTATTCAAGTCTCATTAAAATAAAAGTTTTGCCTTTTCTCCTGGAGGAATTAGTTGTACTTTATCTAAAAGCAGTGCATTTTTTTTCACTATTTTCCAAAAGGTTATTGACGTGAAGGAGGAGTATGCTTTTAAATTATTTTAGGTCTAATACCCTCATTTTGAATTAACATAAACTTTTAGAAATTTAACAAGTTTTATTTTAAAAATTTTATTTATGACTTTTGTTTTTTACATCTCAGGAATTTCCAGATTTACCAAACATTTTCTCTACCCACTCAGTAGTAGTGTAGCAGAACCTTTCATTGTAACAACAACAACAACAAAAATAAAAAATGAAAAAGAAAGCAGCAACTAAGCAAACCCAATTAGGTGAAATGAGTTTCAAACTGAGGTCCCAGAAACATAAGATTCTATGTTTACAGGGATTATAGAAGCTGCCCAACTTGTAACTGAATGAGTCACTCAAGCAGCATACTTAACTGCTCTTCCAGCATTTGTTAGAATAGTTCCACTGAAAATACATTAACTATCTTGAAGGCAGCATGTTTCCTTTTGTAGTAGCTCTTAGATTTTCTTTAGTAAAAATCTCAAACAAAATCTGTAATCTTTTCAATATGGAAGTCCTCACCAATGATGCATATGTGAACCCTCTAAAGCTGTTCATGTTTAAATTTTGCTGTGCCCTTCTTTAAGTTCACAACAAAGGCCCTGCTCAATAAACTGAACGTGTTTCTTGTTCTTTCCTAATAGCATGAGGTTGCCATTTGGGCTCACAGGCTTTTCTCAGGCAATGCCCTTGACTAGCCAATCTCCTTTCTCAATCATATTTTTTCATGAAATCCTTATTTATGTTCTTCCTAGTTAATTGTATATTTAATGTAGCCTTCTCACATTCATGTGCTTCCTAATAATGTTTTTGTTAATTTTTCAGATACTATAGTGTTCCATGATTTGCAGTTGCATCTTAGTTTTCCTTTTGTAATATATTGCTATAGCTTTACTCTGTGGAATTAAACAGAGCTAAATGGGTCATCTTCTTCTTGTGATTACTGATCACACACCCAAAGAGAGCTATTATGCATCTCATCCTTACCTCATAGTTACAATTCCAAACTAAGCGTCTTTAGTTCCTTCAGGTAATGCCTGATTCTCATGTGCCATAAGCTTGAGAATTTTTATCATCTCTTTTGTTTTTCCTCTTCTGGATGTTTTATAGCTTGTCAATGTTCTTCTGAAGATGTAATATTCATGCCTGCATGACTACCCCAGGGGTGTTCTGATAGTACCATGCATGGTATGGTAGTAATAAAATATGAAATCTAGTCCCTTTGCACTATGTTCACACTGTACCTTAAATAGTTCAATCTACTTTGGGAGACTTCCCTTTCCTACATCTTCAGTCATTAGGAAGCCTGCTCATCCATATCATTTACCTCAGAGTATGGTGTAACAGCTAGAGATATGGCCATAAACATGGATTCAAGTAGCCAAAATATTTAACTTCTTAATGTTTCAGGAAATTCTTTAAGACTAGAAATTGTAGAGAAAGAGTCCAAATCTCATTGATAGAAGGCGTTTTCTTACTTGAGAGCTCCCATATATTCCTTTTTTTAAAAGTAACTTTTTATTGATAGAACCCATGCCAGGGTAATTTTTTACAGCATTATCCCTTGCACTCACTTCTGTTCTGATTTTTCCCCTCCCTTCCTCCACCCCCTCCCCCAGATGGCAAGCAGTCCTTTACATGTTGAATAGGTTACAGTATATCCTAGATACAATATATATGTGCAGAACCGAACAGTTTTCTTGTTGCACAGGGAAAATTGGATTCAGAAGGTATAAATAACCCGGGAAGAAAAACAAAAATGCAAGCAGTTTATATTCATTTCCCAGTGTTCTTTCTTTGGGTGTAGCTGCTTCTGTCCATCCTTGATCAATTGAAACTGAATTGAGAGCTCCCATAATTCCTATACCTAGCATGATGATGATATCCAAAATAATCTCCATAAAACAACATCAAGAACGAAGGCTGAATAGTGCTTTATTCTTTGGCAAAATTCTGTATCTTTTTTTTTTTTTTTTGGTTTGATTTAGAAACGAAATAGGGGAACTTAATAAAAAATGAAAAAAGAAATACTGTTTAAATAGGAAAGACAAAAATATATCCCTCAGTAAAGAATATGTTTCAAATGATTCATTTTCTGCAGAAAATGTTGAAAGATGAAGAAACTGGCCAAAATTAATGAAAAGGCTCCTGATACTGTTATCGGACATGGCAGGAAAATTTACCACCAGAGGGCAGTATAGTCTTAACATAAGAGATGCTTCATCTCTTGTGAATTTGTTTCTAACAATCTAATAATCCATGCTGTAACAGATTAAAATTAAAAAAAAAGAATTGTTGCTTTATTTTTAAGGAATATATAATATCACATTATTTACATTTTGTGACAGGTACACGAAAGATTCATATTTATTGCAAACATTAATGATCTGTGTTCTGTGAAAAACCGAGTTTAGTAATCAAGGGAGAACATGAGGCAAACATTCACTTTGATCTATATAGTCAATATATTTACTTTAATCTGGTCTTGTGTTGTGTTGTTAGTTTTTTATCTCACTCATCACTATGTTTGGAAAAAATTATGTTTCCCTGAAGACATGATAGAAAGATAGATAGACATACAAATTCTGATACTATGGATTTTTTCCCCTGATCTGTTTTTATTAGTGTAGAGAACTCTTAGGATGAAATTTAACTCTATTAATGCAGATCAACAGTTTATCTCTAGTTGTCTAGGATCCTGAGAGGTTAAATAACTTTCCTATTAAACAAAACAAAACAACTAGTATATGTTCAAATTGAGATTTAAATCCAGGTCTATTGTTTAATGAAAAAGAAAAGTAATAGTTTCACTAAACCCTGCCTCCAGCTATAGTTTTTGTTAATTTCTGGGCACCATGCTTTAAAAAAGGACTTTAATACTTTAAAATGTAGACAAATAAGATGCTGACAGATCTTGGGAATACTAAACAAGAGAAGGCTAACATCTTCTCTTGAAGATCTTCTCTTGATGTTGGCTTCAATTATTTATAGTGATGGCACGTGGAAAAAGACATATTTAGTCAATAAATACTTATTAAGCAACTACTATGTGCCATGTACTCTGGTGATATAAAAATAAAATAGAAAAATAGCCCTATCCCCCTGTTACTCTTTCTAACAAAGATGAAACTAGCATTGATTAGGGAGACATCAAATAGAATTTAGAAACATGTTCAGTAGTTTTGATGATTCTAAAATGTCCACTGCCAACAAACCCATTTCGTTAATCTAATAGAAGAAGACAATACATAAAATAAATCTGAAAAAAAGGAAAAAGAGGTACCAGGAGGTACTCCAGCACAGGGACATGATATTGCATGAAGTAAAAAAACCAAATAGACCCTCTAATGGAAAGTCAAGTGTTATCTGGAAAGTTCTGAGTCCTCTATAAAAAAGGGGGTTTAGAAAAGCTTATTGCTCATTTTTTACAATCAAAGAGGAGAGGCAACTAAGGGTACTGGAAATGTGTTGAGTGTCAGAGCTGTGTCAATCATCATGAGAATGAAATTTCAGATGATGAGTTTATTTTATGGGAAGTGTGATATTCATGGTGCCCAGATTATGCAGAGCAGATCAGCAGATAAGAAAATGAAGATTTTTTTTTTCCTCTATTGGTCCTAGTTGGTGCAACTGGTAGCATTGGGTAAAAATTAGGCAGGTTTGATATCAAAGGAAGAAATTAACAATTTGAATTGTCTAGAAGTGAAATCATGACAGGTAGTAGGATTCTCCTTCTTGGAGGTCTGTTGGAACATAGATGATCACGTATATGATATGGCTAATATAGTCAATGAGGACCCTTCCAAAAATGAAATCCTGTCATTTCATCTTCTTGATTCCAAAATCATCCCTCTATTTGTTATGCCACAACAAATAAGGAAAGCATAACTTCTGGAAAACATTTTTTTTCACCCTTAAAGGAGAAACCCAGAAAATTATAAATTTGAAGCTACAATTGATCAAGGGAACATTAAACAGGATCTCATTTAGGAAACCGTTCAAAAGTTTTGATGAAGCTGAAATGTCCACTGCCATCCAACCCATCTGTTTAATAATGATATTCACTATGTGATGCCATATAATCCCAAATCATAGATTATTTCCCTTTTAGAAAAAAACAAAATGACTGGTAATCCAAAGGGCAAGGAAAAGTCCATGGTGGGTCTAAATTAAAATACTCCATAACATCATTGAGCTGGTATTCAACTGGGGAGGGTAGATAAAATGTTCTTTGTTGTTGTTGTTATTTCAATCGTGTCTGACTTTTTTGATCCATTTGGGTTTTTCTTTGCAAAGATACTTGTGTCATTTGCCATTTTCTTCTACAAATCATTTTGCAAATGATTAACTGAGATAAAGAAAGGTAATTGACTTGCCTAGGATCACATAACTACTAAGTATATGAGGTACAATTTGAAGTCATATATGCTGATAGATATTGTAAAACCATCTAAGACTCCTTGAAAAACAAAGTTTTTAAGTCAAGACTTGAAAGTGAGGTAATGGTTCCAAAAGGCAGAAATGAGGAAACATATTCCAGGGTGATACCTTCATAAGGGCATAAAGACAAGAGACAGAATCTCATTTATGGGGAGTAGCAATTAGATCTGTTTTGCTAGAGAATTGTGTGTGAATGAAGGAAATGTTAAGTCAATGTGAAAGGACAGACAGAATGGAGACAAATGTAAAAGGGCTTTAAGGATTAGGTATTTTATTTTCTCCTAAAAGATAAAATTTCATTGAGCAGAGAAATGTCACGGACAGATCTAAACTTTAGGCATATAAATCTGGCAACTGTGTGGAAAATGGTTTGCAGAGGGGATGGAATTAAAATAGGGAGAAGAATTAGAAAGCTAGTGCAATACTGTAGTAAGGAAAGAGTTGATAAGGGCCTGTTCTAAGGTATTTGTGTTGTGAACAGTGAGAAAAAGGACAATTATCAGAGATGCTAAGGGGAAAAAAAAACAATAGGACTTGGCTATTGTTGCTTTAGTATCCATGAAATACTTTTTATCAAATGCAAACAAAGAAATACAAAAACCAAGATACGTCTCCAGAATATAGGCTAAATTTTCTATGGGATATTTAAAGAATGTCATTGACAAAATCCCACTGAATGAGATGATCTGAATGACTTGTGATATACAACAAGGTCATATTGATATAAAAATACACTCCTCCATAGATAAATGAAACCATTATCCCATTAAAAAGATGAAGATAATGATAATTTCTGTAAAATTTCTTGCTTTTCTATTTGTGAAATCAAGACTAGATGAATCCTTCCTCATAGGCTGAATGCAAAAATTCCCCTGATCACTAGCTGATGACAAATATCCTACTCATCCATTCTCTCCTAAAATCTCTACTATGATATGAAATAAGTGGAAGTTTTTTTAGGAAATGATACCAGCTATTTCCTTTCATGTTATAAGATAGAAATAACCAGGAAAACAGATACTTTATTTATGCTCTATAGGTAATTAATAGAAGAAACACATTTGAGGCTTAATAATTCTCTTTATACAAGAGACAAGAGGGTTGTTTCAATAAGATAATGAATCCTCAGTTTATGCTTATTTGGTTTAGGTTTGAAATAAGCTGGAAGAATATCACCTACTCCAACAAAAATGTTCCTGATTTGCTCATTGCTGTTATGATGAAATGGCATCCTGTTTGGATCCTGGACACATACCAAAAAACACAGTAACTAAGGAAGTGAGTTCCCTACTTGTAGTTGCAAGAATTCTGCTCTCTGGTTGCTGCACTTTTACTTTTTACAAACTTTGCCATTGTTCACAGAGAAATTACTTAGCCGTTAAGAATTTCAAGATTCTTTTTAGTGCAATTTTACCTCTTGTCTTCTTTCTGGCATGTTAATTTCTGTCCAAGGTGACTGTTTTCCTTACCATCTCTTCTGGAGATCAGGATTACATAATTAGGATTCAGATCTTCACTGATCCCCTTTCAGTACTCTATATGCTAGACCATACAAAGAAATTAATAACTATTTTAAATAAGGTATTAATAACATGTCAGCAGAGTTGTGCAATATTAGAAAACTGGCCTGAAGGGGACTACCAGAAAAGAATGACAGCAGGGGGTCCACTTGTCTCCAATGTGATATACAGAGGAGATTCCTATATAGACACAGGTGGGACTAAAAGTATTCGAAGTTCCTTCTAACTTTTATATTCCTATACTGATTATATTTAGACATAGCAGTGACCTATCTACTGCAACCTATTAATCTTATGGGTGAGGAAACAGAGCCAGAGAAGTTAAATAACTTGCCAAACAAGATTCAAATAAAGTCAATGTTCTTTTAACTCTGCCACTTTGTCTCTTTCTATGGGATAGTTATTTTATACCAGTTCTGGAAAGTAGTAAGAAAAGACTGAATAAATTAATGCTTAGCAAAACAATTCAGTTTTGTTTAATTCATTAAGCAATGATTAAACAGACTATGTGTTAGGCAGCTGTGCTAAGGTCTGGAGATGCAAAAATAGACAATAATGATAATACTTGCCCTCAAGGACCTTACATTTTACAGCATTCACCCACCAAAAAAAAATTATGTGTATTTTCCCTATAGGCAAGAACATAACCTTTCCTTTGTTTTGGGAATGTTTAATTCTAACTCATTTTCTCCAGTCAGAACTTAGTGCCTCATCTTAGTTTTCTCCTTTTCCATCTGAGCTTTTTTGAGAGGATTTCATAACATTTCAACTGCATTTGAACTGATTAATAATAATAATGAATATACTAGCTTACACTAATTTGACAACCAAACTGCTCTTTGAGGAAATGGATCATTCCTCTTTTGAATATTAGTATGTTCAGCACAATTACATATTTTGGAACTTGGAAGCATTGCTTTAAGTTATTTAGTCCAACACCCTTCCCCTTGATGCATAGTCCCCTCTACAAAAAATTTAAGGTTAAAAGAATACTAAATTTCTCTGAGCCTCAAGAAGCAAGTGGATCAAGAGTAGCTATTTCATTAGCTGTCTCCACCTCATGTGTCATGCTCTAATTCCTACATTTTTTCAAAAGCTTTTAAATAACTGATACCTGGCAGATCCATAGGAATAATAATTGGCATTCAACTACAGAGTACTAATTGCCTAAGACACTTTCCTTCCTCTACTCTGACTATGAACCTCCCTGGCTTTCTTTAGATCCCAACTAAAACCCACCTTCTATAGAAATAGCTATTTTCCCTAATCCCTATTTTTTCCCAGGGCTTTCTTTTTGCTAATTAATTTCCGTTTATCTAAAATATAGTTCACATTACATATTTTTATTTGCTTATTTTCTTTCCCATTTGATCATAAGCTCCTTGAAGACTGGGACTATCTTTATCTTGTTTTTGTAACTTGGGTGCTTAGGACAGTACCTGGGACATAATATGTGTTTAATAAATATTTATTGATAAATTATTGATTGATTAAAATATGTATATATGCAATACTAGAAAAATGAGAAGGATGAAATATTTTGTAAAGACTGAGGAAGAAAAATACTTTTTCATTGGAACATCAATGGAGACTTTATTGAGGAATTCACATTTAAACTGGAGCTGAAAGGATTTTCAAAAGATAGGGAGAAGGCATACTAGCCATAGGGAATAGTATGAGCAAAAGAACAGTAGTAGAAAAATATTTTATATGTTTAAGCAATGGCATAGAGACTACTTGGCTGTATTTGTCCATGTTACCATGACTATGATATGATAGAACAAAGAAGGTTCATGGTTAGCAACATGTTACCATAATTAGATATTGTCATAGGCTGAAAAGTCAAATGGTCATCTCACCAATATCCACTGATTTAGGTCTGTGCAGGTTGGCATTTGCAGCTGCTTTTGTTGACTTGGCAGTTATTGCTGTGAACTCCCTTCCTGCCCTCTTTCTGGCCCTGTGTATTGGGTTATCTGGTCAACTGTGGCTTGACTTGGTATGGCATCCCATTTGCTCTCTTGGATCACAAGTAGAATCATATCCTATTTCCTCAGAAGAATTCTTTCCCCTGAACCCTGTTTTTTTTTTTTTTTTTTCTTCCCTATTGACCGTTAACCTCAGCTCCAGAAAGGGGATAGTGTTGATTGACAGCATGTGGAGGGGCGTAGTATGATATGAGCCAGGGTGTCAGCTGGAGGATCTTATCTGTCAGACTGAGGAGAGTTAGGGATTATCACATGTTTGTTTCTGACTGTACATAAACTGTCTCTTTCTCACTTCTAGACTGTCAGGCTCCATTCCTGGGAAGTTGATTTTAGCTTGAGATATTGCTGGAGGGCCTGGAATCGATATGGTTCTCATTTTAGACTCAGTGAGAATGTTGACCCTATTTGAGAGGCTATTATTAAACTTAGATGGTCCCTGTAAATACTACATATAATGCTTTGCATTTTTATAACACTATAATTTTTTCAGACTTTTAAAATGTGCTTTTACAAAGCTGCTGAGAGGTAGATAGGACAGATATTATTCATATATTATAGGCAGAGTTAAATGACTCTGACTTAGAAGGCAGACAGATGAAGAATGCTTTGAAATTAAGGGGGAAAAGTAAATGGGGTTTACTAAATTTGAAGTATATATATATATATATATATATATATATATATATATAATACTAAATTTGAAATATAATAGTACTTTGAGGTTTGTGAATTACTTTACATATACTATCTCATTTGATCCTCAAAATAATCCTGGGAAATACAAGCTGTTATTATTCCTATGTTATACAGGAGAAAGCCTCTGGTTTCAGAGAGGTCAAGTTATTTGTCTTGGGCCATACACCTAATAAGTGTATAAGACAAGAGTCGAATCTATCATTCTATACATTTAGATACCAAGCTTAGATTATTTGCTTGATTAGGAAATGAAACTTGCTGAAAAGTGTGACAAATTTATTGTGTCTAGCTTTTTTTTTTTTCCAGAATGGAATCAGTGAATAGCTAGCTAAATAGAATTATTAATCTCAGAGTGAAATAATCAATAATTTTTTGTCTTTATTTTTATTCCCAATATCTATTATAATCCCTGATATAGTAAAAACTTAATAAATTCCAAACATTTTCCTAGGCTCCTTAATCCAGGGAAAAGACATACTTGAAATATATTATGCCACTGATGGCACTAAGAGATATTGTTTTGCTTTAAAAAATACTTTTGTATTGTGGAGCTGAGGGAGGTATTCACAAAAGCATACTTAATGGGAATATTTGAGTTCCTGAGTCCATGTAATTGTGACTTTTGAGCATCATGATGTGGTAAAAAGAGAATGCATGAGACTGTTCTCTTACATTATGCCCTTTACAGACTGGCTATAGGGTAGGGAAGTGAAACTGCAGCTTAATATCCATAAAGAAAAATATTAATATGTGAAGCTCTATTTATATTGCTTGCTAATGGATGCTGTATTCTGACATGCTGGGATGGAAAGTTCCCTGAGAAGCAGGAAAATTTACTTGGCAGTCTTCTGAGCCAATAAATGTTGAAGGCAAAGAATAGAAAAGCTAAATGACTTAGCCAAGATCACAAAATAAGATGATGGCAAAACTCCTGTTAAGATCAATTTCTTAAAGTCTTATTAGCTGCTTTCTTTCAAATTATTTTGACACTAATCAATAGGTAAAGTGTGGCAATTGGTTTTTGTTTATATTAGGAACCTACTTTGAAATTTTCTTTTATTGTACTTACTTGGAAGACCCATCCTTTGCTATTATTCTTTTTTTGTTTGTTTGTTTTTGCAGAAGCAGTTGGGATTAAGTGACTTGCCTAGGGTCACACTGCTAGGAAGTGTTAAGTGTCTGAGACTTGAGACCAGATTTGAACTCAGGTGTTCCAGGCTTCAGGGCTGGTGCTCTATCTACTAAGTCACCTAGCCGCCACTATTATGTTTTATTGTATATATAATGCTTCAGGGCTACCTAGATTTTTTTTTTTTTATCTTAAAATCAGGATTACAGCCAAAAAGCAAATCAAATGAAAACACTGACAAGCTAAAATTTTGGTTTGGGAATAAGCCAAATGTAAATTATCACAGATAAGTGTATGGTGAGTAAAATGAGAAAGCATGCCTCTTTTTCCACAGATATTCAAATAAGGTCTATATATACCATTATCAAAATTTTAGATGAAATTGCTAATAATTCACATATATCATAAACTGAGAATAATATTGGAGCTATAGAAATGTGTTCTATATAACATTAAGATTACCTTTACATATATTCAGTAGGTAATAGACTGAAAAATATCAGTGATACTTTCCTGATATAAAACATATATTGGTGATGATTACTTAAATATAATTTGTGCAATGTTAGATATGCAACATGGACATTTGTATATAAATAAGTGTGTACACTTTGACATGTTACAATGAGATAAGTGGGTATATCTATGTGCATATTATTTGATATATTGTGTTGATATGTGTGAACAAATAATTATAGTATTTTGAGATTCTGTGTGTAGCATTTTGATATTCCACATTGAAAGAAATTTCTACTTTAGTTGTACAGTTGTTTATGTGTATATTTATATATGTATGCATATCTGGCTGGATATACCACACTGAAATCAATTGAGCACAGGTAACAATGCAACTTTTGGTAGTATTGCATGAAGGTTAGATTTCTTGAAAGCCAAACAATGAATGAACTAGGAGGTAGAATGGTTCATTTTAAGCTAAGCTATCACAAAAACTCTTTGGTAATAGCACAATACAATACACTTCAACATAGTTTATCAAAAGGAGATCCAGACCTCTGTCTACATTTTCTCAATTAATTGCAAGTTCTTTTTTAAAGTAACAGACATATCTTCTAAAGAAATCTTTTTCAGATGACATTATTTGTTAGTCAGTCATTTCAGTTACATCCAACTCTTCTTTGGGGTTTTATTGGAAAACATGCCTTACTGGTTTGACATTTCTTTCTCTATTTTATAGGTAAAGAAACTGAGACCAACAGCATTAAGTTATGTTCCCAAAGTCACATAGCCATTGTGTCTGAGGTTAGATTTGAATTCTTCTTCCTGACTCTAGACCTGTCACTAGATCCAATGTGCTATCCCTCTGCCTATGCCATTATTAGCCTTCCATAATAGCAAAGATACACACACACACACACACATACACACACACACACACACACACACACACACTATTTATCTAAGAATACCACCATGTCTGGTACATCATAGGTGCTTATTAAAAGTTTTTGTTAAGTTGTTGATAACACAAATATGAAACTTCATATATAGTACACATTGTAATCACCAGTTGCAATTACACCAATAAAAAGAAGATAATTTATTTCACAATAATCAGATATACAACCATGGAACTAATTAGATATTAGATTGGTGTGGGGAACTTCTAGTATGGATCATGCCTTTGCAGGTGGGAAATTCTTTTTAATCTGTTGTCTAAGAGTTGTTTAGTGCAGTGAGAGTTTAGGTGACTTGTTCAGGATCATTCAGCCAATATGAGTTTGATTTGAACTCAGGCCTTTCTGATTCCAATTACAAGGAGAGGACAGAATAAGAGGTAGAATCGCATAATTAACCCTATATAATGCTAATCTATAATTAAGATAAATGAATTGGAATAATATACATATACATTTAAACACATTTGTATATAATATAGGCTATATGTATACATATGCTATAATTCTATATCTTTATACTTATTGAATATACATTGTAATTATATTATATTACATTATACAATGTAATTTCATCATAAAATTATTGTAATACAATTATAAAACAGACAGACAGAGAGAATCATGTACTCATGTTCCTATAAGAGGAAAATTAAATATAAATAAATCAACAAAAAATCCTGATGGAGAGTCAGGAGACTGAACACTTTTATTTTATGAATTTAAATTATGTTGTTAAATGTAAATAATTGAGTAGTAAGTTTATTTTTATATCTTGATGTATACTATTAAAGTTATAAATTGTTAAAAAGAAAAAGGTAGACATTATTGAATAAACAAGAACTGGAAACATATAAATTTTGGTTTGCTTTCAATTTTCTCTGAAGATAGAAATATGGTCATTTTTTGTTTTATTTCTTAGTTGAGCCATTTAGCTATTATGGAATTGCATGACCTTAAACATGCTCTGAATAATATGAAATAACTTTCCAATTTGTGTTTGTTATTTGACTCCATATTTAACCTCTGCTATTTTGAAAATTAGTTCAATTTTTTTTGACTTTATGGGATTTGCGCTCAGCCTCATCTACAGAACAGTTGTCAAATCATAATTCATCACCAGTAATTGTTTATAGAGCATAGTCATTGACATCAATCAGCTGTGACTTGAGACACTACAAATTGTCCGGGTGTCATTCAATCTTAATTTAACAACATAATAACTAGTTTATTTTTTGATAGTAAACAAAGTTTTTGTTATCAATAATGGTAAAATTACAAACAAAGAGGTTCATAGTGGATATAAGGGATTATTACAATTTGCCTGGTAGTTGAAAGCTGACCTTGGAATTAGACAGACCTGGGTTCAAATATTAGCTTGTGAACCTAGATAGCATTTCAGTGCCCTGCACATATTCTACAACTCTATTACATATTGTAATGAATATAGCCATCTATTACAAATAAATTGTTGATTTGCCCTGACAGAGAGAATTGACACAGGAAGTTTCCTAAACCAATGAAATAAATCATTTGATTGAAGCAACAACAAAACAAGAGTTATTGAAGATGGCAGGGTGGACATTTCTGATGTTACTTAAATATAATAGTTAATCTTACTGGACAGAATAATCAGATAATCAGACAAAATTTAATTAGAGAAATTTTATTATTGTTTCTAGCCCATTATAGCAGCAAATTGTGTAGCCTTCTTTGTTTTGCTGTTTAAAGACTGCAAAAAGATCTAATTAATCCATTGTTTCCTTAGTAGACTCTCCCTCGGGGTTAGCTATATTATTTGGAAGAAATATTTTCAGTTTAGCAAAAATTAGTATATCAGGCATCCAGTTTATCTGAGTATATAATATATAAATTACTTATTGTGCATAGCAAAGTACCTAGAATAAGACTCTGATGAATGCTTGTTGACTTGATTTATCTGGTTTATACTGTATATCTATTATCAGATTTGCAGGTTGAACTATATAGTATCTTTCTTATTATGGGTACTTAATATTTGTTGAATTGAAATAATTTTTCTTAGAATAAAATTTGCAAGGTAAATAAAGTATTATAAGGAGGATATTCTAGGTTGGACCCAACAGAGCCAGTTCTCCAATAGTTTACTTTCAATATTAGGACAAAGTGTCATTCAGCAATTTATAAAGGGTAATTTACTTAGCCCTGACAGAAGAATGTCAAAGATAGACATTTTCAGTTGATTTATCAAAGAATCTCACTTGCCTCTGTTACCCATTGTAATTTATTAGGTGAATCATTAACCTCCCCAATCCCTCACCTTCTTCTGGCTGCCTGTGTATTAAAGTGATAAGGAAATGACATCAAGAGTATTGATCCCTTTGGTCCCTGAGCCAAACAAGTGTAAGGAATGTCTCAATAACTTTTACAGAAAGACTAGATGAACATGCATGGAGGAGGGAGGAGAGGTTAAAATATTACTCTTATCACAGTCTATCCCTTGGTGGTAAGTTCTAAAGAACCTTCACAACTTTTAAATATTTAGTCTCTTATTGGGAGACCTCAGTAATATGAGAAAGGACAAGATATTAAGAAAGATGTTCCAAAGTGAGAAAAAAGTTGAATCACAGTGGCCCTTGTTTAACATCCAGTTGTGTTTCCAACATTATACTCAACATCTCATAAGATTTTTTAAATTTATTTTCTATTTGTTTTAAATAAATAAATAAATTAAAATATATATTGTGCTCAAAAACAGTTGTTATCATTTATCTTTGAAATACAGTTCTTGGGGACACAGAACATACATACTCAATTTATCTTCTTGCTGACTAGTCATAAGCAGTTTATTATCTAATCTCCCAAGAAAGGGAAGTACCCCTCAATAAGCAACCACCATTGTCAAAAGCATGAAGGGCTATTTATATTCATATTGCAATGTATCACTCATCTCCACTTTCAACAATTAAGGTTATAATTTTCTAAGACTGTGTCAGTTGTTCAGAACTGGGCCTGACAGTAATTTCTTCAGTATTTTAAGTTTGGATGGAATCAATCTTCCTTGTTTTTATTGCCAATTTTTATTCACCAGTCAACTATTTTGGGAATTTCCATCTCCCTATCACTCCACCTACTCCTTATATCTACTTTTCTACTTAGCTAATTAGGAAATGACAGTCATAGTCTGAGTACTTAGTCTACTGAGCCAGTGAACTCTTTTTTTTTAAAAAAAATTATTATAGCTTTTTATTTACAAGATATATGCATGGGTCATTTTTCAGCATTGGCCCTTGCAAAATCTTCTGTTCCAACATTTCCACTCCTTCCCCCTACCCCCCTCTCCTAGATGGCAGGTAGACCAATACATGTTAAATATGTTAAAGTTTATGTTAAACACAATATATGGATACATATCCATAAAGTTATTTTTCTGTACAAGAAAAATAGGACTTAGAAATAAGGTGAAAATAACCTGAGAAGGAAATAAAAATGCAAGCAGACAAAAATAGAAGAACTAGAAATACTATGTTGTAGTTCATACTCATTTCCCATAGTTCTTTCCCCAAGTGTAGCTGGTTCTCTTTATTATTGAACAGATGAAACTGATTTGGTTCATCTCATTATTTGAGAGCCATGCCCATCAGATTTCATCATCATATAGTATTGTTGTTCAAGTGTATAATAATCTCCTGGTTCTGCTCATTTCACTCAGCATTAGTTCATATAAGTCTCTCCAGGCCTTTCTGAAATCATCCTGCAGGTCATTTCTTACAAAACAAAATAATAATGTTCTATAACATTCATATACCACAACTTATTCAGCCATTCTCCAATTGATGGGAATCCATTCAATTTCCAGTTTCTAGACACTACAAAAAGGGCTGCCACAAACATTTTTGTACATACAGGTCCCTTTCCCTTCTTTAAGATCTCTTTGGTATATAAGCCCAATAGTAACACTGCTGGATCAAAGGGTATGCACAGTTTAATAACTGTTAGAGAATAGTTCCAAATTGCTCTCCAGAATGGTTGGATGCATTCACAATTATACCAACAATGTATCAGTGTCCCAGTTTTACCACATCCCCTCCAACATTTAGCATTATCTTTTCCTGTCATCCTAGCCAATCTGAGAGATGTGTAGTTGTACCTGAGTTGTCATAATTTGCATTTCTTTGATTAATAATGACTTAGAGCATCTTTTTATATGGCTAGTAATAGTCTCCATTTCTTCACCTGAAACTTGTCTGTTCATATCCTTTGACTATTTATCAATTGAAGAATGGCTTGATTTCTTATAAATTTGAATTAATTTTCTATATATTTTGGAAATGAGACCTTTATCAGAACCTTTAACTATTAAAAATGTTTTCCAAATTTATTGCTTCCCTTCTAATCTTGTCTGCATTAGTTTTGTTTGTACAAAAATTTTTTAATTTGATATAATCAAAATTTTCTATTTTGTAATCAACAACAATCTCTAATTCTTCTTTGGTCACAAATTCCTTCCTCCTCCACAAGTCTGAGAGGTAAACTCTCCTATGTTCTTCTAATTTATTTATAATCTCATTTTGACCTTATCTTGATGTATGGTGTTAAGTGTGGGTCAATGCCTAGGTTCTGCCGTACTAATTTCTAATTTTCCCAGCACTTTTTGTCAAGCAGTGAATTCTTATTCCATAAGCTAGGGTCTTTGGGTTTGTCAAACACTAGATTATTATAATTATTGACTATTTTTTTTGTGAACCTAACCTATTACAATGATCAACTAGTCTATTTCTTAGCCAATATCAAAAGGTTTTGGTGATCACTGCTTTACAATATATTTTTAATTTGATTTAATATAGTCTTTATTTGATTTTTTTTCATTAGTTCCCTTGGAAGTCTTGTCCTTTTGTTCTTCCAGATGAATTTTGTTGTTATTTTTCTAGGTCATTAAAATAGTTTTTTTGAGAGTCTGATTGGTATAGCACTAAATAAATAGATTAGTTTAGGTAGTATTGTCATCTTTATTATATTTGTTCGACCTATCAAAGAGCACTTAGTATTTTTCCAATTGTTTAGATCTGACTTTATTTGTGTGGAAAGCGTTTTGTAGTTTTGCTCATAGATTTCCTGACTTTCCCTTGGCAGATAGATTCCCAAATATTTTGTACTATCAACAGTTACTTTAAATGGAATTGCTCTTTGTATCTCTACCTGTTGGATTTTGTTAATGATAAATAAGAATGCTGATGATTCATGTGGATTTATTTTGTATCCTACAACTTTGCTAAAGTTGTGGATTATTTCTAATAGTTTTTTAGTAGAATCTCTGGGGTTCATATACATCTGGAAACAGTGATAATTTGGTTTCCTCATTACCTACTCTAATTCATTTAATCTCTTTTTAAACTCTTATTGCCAAAGATAGCATTGCTAATACAATATTGAATAGTAATGGTGATAATGGGCAACCTTGTTTCACTCCTGATCTTATTGGGAATGGTCCCAGTTTATCTCCATTACATATGATGCTTACTGACAGTTTTAAACAGTTGCTACTGAGG
The DNA here is from genome assembly GCF_016432865.1 of Antechinus flavipes. Taxonomy (NCBI): domain Eukaryota; kingdom Metazoa; phylum Chordata; class Mammalia; order Dasyuromorphia; family Dasyuridae; genus Antechinus; species Antechinus flavipes. Next base: position 477,014,059 of record NC_067398.1, on the reverse strand, counting down.
ATTTTAAGGAAAAGTCCATTTATTCCAATACTCTCAAGGTTTTTAATAGGAATGGATGTAGCATTTTATCAAATGCTTTTTCTACATCTATTGAAATGATCATATGGATTTTGTTAATTTGGTTATTGATATAGTAAATTATGCTAATAGTTTTCCTAATATTGAACTAGCCCTGCATTCCTGGTATAAATCCTACTTAGTCATGGTGTATTATCCTGGGAATGATTTTCTGTAATCTTTTTGCTAACATTTTATTTAATATTTTTGCATTAATATTCATTAGGGAGATTGATTTATAATTTTCTTTCTCTGCTTTCAACCTACCTGGTTTAGGTTTCAGTACTATGTCTGTGCCATAAAAGAAATTTGGTAGGAGTCCTTCATTCCCTCTTTTTTCAAATAGTTTATATAATATTGGAGTTAATTGTTCTTTAAATGTTTGGTAGAATTCACATGTATATCCATCTGATCCTGGGGATTTTTTCTTAGGGAATTGATTAATAGCTTTTCTATTTCTTTTTCTAAAATGGGACTATTTAAGCAATTTATTTTCTCCTTTGTTAATCTGAGAAGCCTATATTTTTGAAGTTAGTCATCCATTTCATTTAGATTATCAAATTTATTGGCATAAAGTGGACAAAGTAATTCCTAATTATTGCTCTAATTTCCTCTTCATGGTGGAAAGTTCTCCCTTTTCATTTTTAAGACTAACAATTTGATTTTCCTCTTTCCTTTTTTTAATCAAATTTACCCAAGTTTTATTTATTTTGTTTTTTTTCTCACAAAACCAACTTAGTTTTTTTATTAATTCAATAGTTTTTATTGATTTTAAAAATTAATTGTATTAATTTCTCCTTTTAATTTTAGAATTTCAAGTTTAGTATTTGATGGTGATTGTTAATTTGGTCTTTTTTTAGCTTTTTAAGTTGCAAGCCCAATTCATTGATCTTCTCTTTCTCTATTTTATTCAAGTAAGCCTCTAAAGATATAAATTTTCCACTTATTACCACTTTGGCTGCATCCCACAAATTTTGGTATGTTGTCTCATTGTTCTCATTCTTTTGGGTGAAATTATTAATTGTATCTATGATTTGCTGTTTTACCCATTCATTCTTTAAATGAGATAATATTGAGTTTCCAGTTACTTTTTTGGCCTACACTTTTTGGCCCTAGCTTTCTGTTGAATGTAGTTTTTATTGCATTGTGATCTGAAAGGAATGTATTTACTATTTCTGCCTTTCTGCATTTAATTTTGAGGTTTTTATATCCTAATATATGGTTATTTTTGTATAGGTTCCGTGAACTGCTGAGAAGAAAATGTACTCATTTCTGGCTCCATTCAGTTTTCTCCAAAAATCTATCATACCTAACTTTTCTAATAGTCTATTTATCTCTTTATCTTCTTTCTTATTTGTTTTGTGGTTTGATTTATCTAATTCTGAGAGTGCAAAGTTGAGATCTCCCATTATTATAGTTTTGCTCTGTATTTCTTCTTACAGCTCTCTTAACTTCTCCTTTAGGAATTTAGATGCTATATAGCACTTGGTACATATATGTTTAATATTGATATTGCTTCATTGCCCTATGCTAACCTTTAGCAAAATATAGTTCCCTTCCTTATCTCTTTTAATTAGATCAATTTTGCTTTTGCTTGATCTGAGATAAGGATAGCTACCCTTGCTTTTTTTACTTCACCTGAAGCATAATAGATTCTGCTCCAGCCTTGTACCTTTACACTGTATGTATCACCATGCTTTAAATGTGTTTCCCGTAAACAATATATTATAGGATTCTGGCATTTGATCCAGTCTGCAATCCACCTTCACTTTATGGGAGAGTTCATCCCATTCACATTTGCAGTTAAGACTACTAATTTTGAATTTCCTGCCATGTTATTATCCCCAGGTTATATTTTTCTTTTTCTTTCTTTCCTCCCCCAGTATTAAACTTATGGGCACCATTTGCCTCACACTGCTCTCTCTCTCTTTAGAATCCCTCCCATGCCCTTTGAATCCCTCTACCTTTCTTATGCCTTTCCCTTATTTTTTCTGTATTCCCTTCTATTTAGCCTACTCTTTTCCTTTTCCCCTTTCTCTCCCACTTAATAATGAGGTGAGAGAAGTTTCTCTGTAAACCAAATATATCTAATATTTTCTCTTTGAGACAAATCTGATGAGAGTAAGATTCACACAATTCCCCCCCAACCCCCGCTCCTTAATTCCCTCAAATATGATAGGTTTCCTTTGCCTCTTCGTGAGATGTAATTTCCCTCTTTTTACCTCCACTTTCCCCTTTTTTTCTGATACCATTACCTTTCCACTTCTAATTCTCTCTCTTTTTTTACTATCATAACAGTAAAATCAAATTTTGTATGTACTCTTTATGTATGCCTGTAACAGAAATACAGTTCTCAAGAGGTCTTTTTATCTTTTTATGCTTCTTTTGAGTCCTATATTTGGAGATCAAATTTTTTGTTTAGCTTTGTTTTTTTTTTTTTTTTTCATTAGAAATAAATGGAATTCACCTATTTCATTGAATGTCCTTTTTCTTCCCTGGAAGAAAATGTTCAGCTTAGCTGGTTAGTTTGTTCTTGGCTGCATTTTAAGTTCTTTTGCCTTTTGGATTCCAAGTCCTTCAATCCTTTAATATGGTAGCTGCTAGATACTGAGTTATGCTTATTGGGGTTCCTCAGTATTTGAATTTTTTTTTTTTTCTGGCTGCTTGTAACATTTTTTCCTTAGTCTGATAGTTCTGAAATTTAGCCACAATATTGCTTGGAGTTTTTATTTTGGGGTCTCTTTCAGAAGATGTTCAATGAATTCTTTCTTTTTTTTTAATTTTTATTTAATAATTACTTTATATTGACAGAATCCATGCCAGGGTAATTTTTTTTTTTACAACATTATCCTTTGCACTCGTTTCTGTTCCAATTTTTTTCCCCTCCCTCCCTCCACCCCCTCCCCTAGATGGCAAGCAGTCCTTTATATGTTGGATATGTTGCAGTATATCCTAGATACAATATATGTTTGCAGAACCGAACAGTTCTCTTGTTCATAGGGAGAATTGGATTCAGAAGGTATAAATAACCCGGGAAGAAAAACAAAAATGCAGATAGTTCACATTCGTTTCCCAGTGTTCTTTCTTTGGGTGTAGCTGCTTTTGTCCATCATTTATCAATTGAAACTCAGTTAGGCCTCTTTGTCAAAGAAATCCACTTCCATCAAAATATGTCCTCATATAATATCGTTGTCGAAGTGTATAATGATCTCCTGGTTCTGCTCATTTCACTTAGCATCAGTTCATGTAAGTCTCGCCAGTCCTCTCTATATTCATCCTGCTGGTCATTTCTTACAGAACAATAATATTCCATAACATTCATATACCACAATTTACCCAACCATTCTCCAATTGATGGGCATCCATTCATTTTCCAGTTTCTAGCCACTACAAATAGGGCTGCTACAAACATTTTGGCACATACAGGTCCCTTTCCCTTCTTTAGTATTTCTTTGTAATATAAGCCCAATAGAAACACTGCTGGATCAAAGGGTATGCACAATTTGATAATTTTTTGGGGCATAATTCCAGATTGCTCTCCAGAATGGTTGGATTCATTCACAACTCCACCAACAATGCATTAGTGTCCCAGTTTTCCCGCATCCCCTCCAACATTCATCATTATTTTTTCCTGTCATCTTAGCCAATCTGACAGGTGTGTAGTGGTATCACAGAGTTGTCTTAATTTGCATTTCTCTGATCAATAATGATTTGGAACACTCTTTCATATTAGTGGTAATAGTTTCAATTTCATCCTCTGAAAATTGTCTGTTCATATCCTTTGACCATTTATCAATTGGAGAATGGCTTGATTTCTTATAAATTTGAGTCAGTTCTCTATATATTTTGGAAATGAGGCCTTTATCAGAACCTTTAACTGTGAAGATGTTTTCCCAGTTTGTTGCTTCCCTTCTAATCTTGTTTGCATTAGTTTTGTTTGTACAAAGGCTTTTTAATTTGATGTAATCAAAATTTTCTATTTTGTGATCAGTAATGGTCTCTAGTTCATCTTTGGTCACAAATTTCTTTCTCCTCCACAAGTCTGAGAGATAAACTATTCTATGTTCCTCTAATTTATTTATTATCTCATTCTTTATGCCTAGGTCATGGAGCCATTTTGATCTTATCTTGGTATATGGTGTTAAGTGTGGGTCCATGCCTAATTTCTGCCATACTAATTTCCAATTATCCCAGCAGTTTTTATCAAATAATGAATTCTTTTCCCAGAAGTTAGGGGCTTTGGGTTTGTCAAACACTAGATTGCTATAGTTGACTATTCTGTCTTGTGAACCTAGCCTTTTCCACTGATCCACTAATCTATTTCTTAGCCAATACCAAATGGTTTTGGTGACTGCTGCTTTATAATATAATTTTAGATCAGGTACAGCTAGAACACCTTCATTTGATTTTTTTTTCATTAATTCCCTTGAGATTCTCGACTTTTTATTGTTCCATATGAATTTTGTTGTTATTTTTTCTAGATCATTAAAATATTTTCTTGGAAGTCTGATTGGTATAGCACTAAATAAATAGATTAGTTTAGGGAGTATTGTCATCTTTATTATGTTCGCTCGGCCGACCCAAGAGCACTTAATATTTTTCCAATTATTTAAGTCTGACTTTATTTGTGTAGAGACTTTTTTATAATTTTGCTCATATAATTCCTGACTTTCCTTTGGTAGATAGATTCCCAAATATTTTATGTTATCAACAGTTATTCTGAATGGAATTTCTCTTTGTATCTCTTGCTGTTGGGTTTTGTTGGTGATGTATAAAAATGCTGAGGATTTATGGGGATTTATTTTGTAGCCAGCTACTTTGCTAAAATTATGAATTATTTCTAATAGCTTTTTAGTAGAATCTCTGGGGTTCTCTAGGTATACCATCATATCATCTGCAAAGAGTGATAGTTTGGTTTCCTCATTGCCTACTCTAATTCCTTTAATATCTTTCTCGACTCTTATTGCTGAGGCCAGTGTTTCTAATACAATATTAAATAATAATGGTGATAGTGGGCAACCACTCCAGCTCTTACTGGGAAAGGTTCCAGTTTTTCCCCATTGCATATGATGCTTACTGATGGTTTTAAATACATGCTCTTGAATATTTTAAGGAAAAGTCCATTTATTCCTATGCTTTCAAGTGTTTTTATTAGGAATGGATGTTGGATTTTATCAAATGCTTTTTCTGCATCTATTGAGATGATCATATGGTTTTTGTTTATTTGGTTATTGATATAGTCAATTATGCTAATAGTTTTCCTAATATTGAACCAGCCCTGCATTCCTGGTATAAATCCTACTTGGTCATAGTGTATTATCCTGGTGACGATTTTCTGTAATCTTTTTGCTAATATTTAATTTAAGATTTTAGCATCAATATTCATTGGGGAGACTGGTCTATAATTTTCTTTCTCTGTTTTCAGCCTACCTGGTTTAGGTATCAGTACCATGTCTGTGTCATAAAAGGAGTTTGGTAGGACTCCTTCAATCCCTATTTTTTCAAATAGTTTATTTAGCATTGGAGTTAATTGTTCTTTAAATGTTTGGTAGAATTCACATGTAAATCCATCTGGTCCTGGGGATTTTTTCTTAGGGAGTTGATTGATAGTTTGTTCTATTTCTTTTTCTGAGATGGGACTGTTTAGGATATTTACTTCTTCCTCTGTTAGTTTGGGCAAGCTATATTTTTGGAGGTATTTTTCTATTTCATTTAAGTTGTCGAATTTATTGGCATAAAGTTGGGCAAAGTAACTCCTAATTATTGCTCTAATTTCCTCTTCGTTAGTGCCGAGTTCTCCCTTTTCATTTTTAAGACTAACAATTTGATTTTCCTCTTTCCTTTTTTTAATCAGATTTACTAAGGGTTTGTCTATTTTGTTGGTTTTTTCATAGAACCAACTCTTAGTTTTATTAATTAATTCAATAGTTTTTTTTACTTTCAATTTTATTGATCTCTCCTTTTATTTTTAGAATTTCAAGTTTAGTGCTTGACTGGGGGTTTTTAATTTGTTCCTTTTCTAGCATTTTTAGTTGCAAACCCAATTCATTGACCTTCTCTTTCTCTATTTTATACAAATAGGCCTCTAGAGATATGAAATTTCCCCTTATTACCGCTTTGGCTGCATCCCATACATTTTGGTATGATGTCTCATTATTATCGTTTTCTTGGGTGAAGTTATTAATTATGTCTATGATTTGCTGTTTCACCCAATCATTCTTTAGTATGAGATTATTTAGTTTCCAATTATTTTTTGGTCTATTTCCCCCTGGTTTTTTGTTGAATGTAATTTTCATTGCATCGTGGTCTGAAAAGGATGCATTTACTGTTTCTGCCTTACTGCATTTGAGTTTGAGGTTTTTATGTCCTAATATATGGTCAATTTTTGTATAGGTTCCATGAACTGCTGAAAAGAAAGTGTATTCATTTCTGTCTCCATTACATTTTCTCCAGAGATCTATTATATCTAACTTTTCTAGTATTCTATTTACCTCTTTGACTTCTTTCTTATTTATTTTGTGGTTTGATTTATCTAATTCTGAGAGTGCAAGGTTAAGATCTCCCACTATTATAGTTTTACTGTCTATTTCTTCTTGCAGCTCTCTTAATTTCTCTTTTAAGAATTTAGATGCTACCCCACTTGGTGCATATATGTTTAATATAGATAGTGCTTCATTATCCATGCTACCCTTTAGCAAGATATAGTGCCCTTCCTTATCTCTTTTAATTAGATCAATTTTTGCTTTAGCTTGATCTGAGATCAGGATGGGTACCCCTGCTTTTTTGACTTCACCTGAAGCATAGTAGATTTTGCTCCAACCTTTTACCTTTAACCTGCATGTATCTCCCTGCTTCAGGTGTGTTTCCTGTAAACAACATATTGTAGGATTCTGGCTTTTAATCCATTCTGCTCACCGCTTCCTCTTTATGGGGGAGTTTACCCCGTTCACATTTATGGTTAGAATGACCAATTCTGTATTACTTGCCATCTTGTTAACCCCGGTTTATGCTTTTCTCCCTTCTTTCCCCTTTCCCCCCTTCCCAGTATTAAGCTTGTGAGCACCACTTGCTTCTCACAGCTCTCCCTTTTTAGTATCCCTCCCCCCGCCTTAGAGTTCCTCCCCCTATCTTACCCCTTTCCCTCCCAGTTTCCGTATTCCCTTCCACTTAGCTTATTCCTTCCCTTTTCACTTTTCCCTTCTCACTTTTCAATGAGGTGGGAGAAGTTTCACCATAGATTGAATATGTCTTAAGATTTTTCACTTAAAGCCAATTCTGAAGGCAGTAAGATACCCACTATATTCATCCCCCTCCATTCTTTCTCTCAGATATAATAGGTTTCCTATGCCTCTTCATGAGATATACTACCCCCACTTTACCCTTTTTCTGGTACAATGTCCTTTCCACATCAATTTCTAGAACAAGGTATACATGTATTCTTTATACATCTATATAGTCGAAATATAGTTCCCAAGATTAATCTTTACCTTTTTAGATTTCTCTTGAGTTCTATATTTGTAGATCAAACTTTTTGTTAAGTTCTGGCTTTTTCATCAGAAATAGATGAAATTCGCTTACTTCGTTGAATGTCCATCTTCTTCCCTGGAAAAAGATGCTCATTCTCGCTGGGTAATTATTTTTGGTTGCATACCAAGTTCCTTAGCCTTTCGGAATATCATATTCCAGGCCTTCGATCTTTTAATGTGGATGCTGCCAGATCCTGGGTGATCTTTATTGTGGCTCCTTGATACTTGAATTGGGTTTTTCTAGCCGCTTGCAATATTTTTTCCTTCGTCTGAGGGTTCTGGCCTTTGGCCACTATATTCTTTGGTGTTTTGATTTTAGGATCCCTTTCAGTGGGTGATCGATGAATCCTTTCAATGTTTATTTTTTCCTCTGTTCCTATGACTTCTGGGCAGTTCTCTTTGATAATTTCCTGGAAAATAGTGTCCAGGCTCTTTTTTTTCATCATGTTTTTCTGGAAGTCCAATGATTCTCAGATTGTCTCTCCTGGATCTGTTTGCCAGGTCTGTTGTCTTCCCCAGAAGGTATTTCACATTCTTTTCCATTGTTTGATTTTTTTTGGATTTGCTTGACTGATTCTTCTTGTCTCCTTGAGTCATTCAATTCCAATTGTTCAATTCTGATTTTCAGTGAAGTATTTTCTTCACTCACTTTTTTAAAATCCTTTTCTAATTGTCCCATTGAGTTCTTTTGTTCTGTGGAATTTTTTTCCATTTTGCCAATTTTGTTTTCCAGTTCACCAATCCTATTTTTCAAGGATTTTACTTCTTTATCCACTCTCTCTTTAACTGACTTCTCCAGGCTCTTTTGCCAAGCTTCCCTCTCCTTTTCCCAAGCTTCCCTCTCCTTTTGCCAAGCCTCACTCTGCTTTTCCCATTTTACTTCTAGCTCCCTTGTGAGAGCCTTTTTAAGTACTTCTATGAGGTTCATCTGTGCTGAGGAACAGATGATCTCCTCCTTTGGGGATTCACCTGGGGACTGTCTGTTTTTAGTCTCCTCAGGATTTAGAGTCTGCTCTCTATCTGTATAGAAGCTGTCAAGGGTTAAAGTCCTCTTCAGTTTCTTGCTCATTCTGTCTAATAATCAAAGACAAACTAGCAAAGAAAAACAGAAAAAACTGGAGTCTTTCTTTGGGGGAGGGGCTGGGTGTGTTACCGAGCTTCCTCTACAGACTGCAGGGAGCAGCACTGAGGTACTAGCCCGACTCTGCTGCGCCTGCGCTCTGAGATCCCAAAGCATGCTGAGTCACTATGGGGGGGAAGGAGGGGGCGGCCAGGTCCCGAGAGACTCCAGCTGTTTGGGGTTGTATTCTTCAGCCCTGGTGTTTTTAGCTTCTCTGCTGGGCTGCTGACTTGTTGCCAGGGTAAAGTATCTAATCCTGTAGCGAAGCTCTCCCCGCAGAGACAGCTGCAATCACTCCCCACTCCCTCTCCAGTCTGCTCCCGTCCTCTCACTGCCTCTGCCCGCTGCCTGCGCCCAATCTAAAACCATCCCAGCCCTCCAGTAAAGACAGACCTTTCTTGGTGAATCTCAAGGATGGCTTCTCTTGGTAACTATTTGTGGGTTTTTTTTTTTTTTCAGTCAAGCATTAATTCAGAGGCTTGTAATGAAATGGATAGTGAGAGAAAGCGTGGAGCTTACACAACTGTGTGCCTCCTCTCCGCCATCTTAACCAGAAGTCCAGTGAATTCTTTCAATGACTATTTTACCTTCTAATTCTATTACAAATAGGCAGTTCTCTTTGATGATTTCCTAAAAAATGTTGTCTAGGCTTGTTTTTTCATCATGGTTTTCAGGGAGTCCAATAATCCTTGGATTATCTCTCCTAGATCTATTTTCCAAGTCTGTTGTCTTTCCAAATAGATATTTTACATTTTTTTTTCTATTTTTCATTTTTTTTTTGCTTGACTGGTTCTTCATGTCTCAATGAATCATTCACTTCCATTTGTTCAGTTCTGATTTTTAATGAATTATTTCCTTCATTGACCATTTTTGATTCCTTTTTGTATATATCCAATTGAGTTTTTAAATGAGTTGTTTTGCTCTATGGAAATTTTTTTTCCATTTCACACATTGTTAATGAGTTATTTTCTTTTTCTAATTCACAAATCCTACTTTTCTGGGAGTTCTTTATTTTTTCCACTTCACCTATTCTGTTTCCGTGGGAGTTTTTTATCTTTCCCAATTCACATTTCAGGAAGTTGTTTTCTTTTTCCACTTTATCAAATCTTTCTTTTAATGAATTGTATGCCTTTTCCACACTCTGTTGCAGAGCTTCTCTTTCCCTATTTTTCTTCTAGCTCTCTTTTAAGATCTTTTATAATTTCTTCTAGGAGAGCCTTGTGTGATGGGGATCAATTATATCCCCCTTTGGGGTTTTGTCTGGAGACTGTCTGCTATTAGTCTCCTTAGGTTTGGAGATCTGCTCTCTTTTTTGTATGGAAGCTATCTATAGTTAGAACTTGCTTTATTTTTTACTAATTTTTTTCAAAATCCCTTGGGGTTTGCCTTAAGGGTAAGGCAATTCCCAGCTTTCTCTACAGAACAGGGACAGATGGATGTAGCTGTCCTAGGAATGGTCTGCAAAGAATTACCCCACTGACAAAGTGCCACTGCCCTGGGAAGAGCACCATGCTGGGTAATGCAGCTGTGCAGGTATGCTGTGGTCCTGCTGAGTTACTCTGGGTGCTGGGTAGATGTGCCCAGGTCCTGTGAAATTCTGGCCTTTTGAGGTAGACTTTACCTTTGACATTTGTGTAATTTCTCTGCTGATCTACTACTTTGCAACCAAAGAAGAGCAGCCAATCTGTGGTAGAGTCCTCTCTGCAAATTCTCCACCTGCAAAGATGGCACCCTGACCCTGGTCCTCTCAGCTTGTGCTAGCCTCCATATTCTGCCTTCCTGCCTGAGCTGGCCTTCTCCCGCCTAATCAACACAGACCTTTTCTGGTGATCTTCCAGATTATCTTCTGCTGGCAATTTGTTGTACTCCCAATATTCATGGATTCTACCAGTCAAGCACTATTTCAGAGGCTGAATTTGGTAATCAGTAGTGAGGGTAGAAGGGAGCTCAGAATGAAGCCTGTGTCCTTTCCACCATCTTGGCTTTACCAGGAGCCAATGAATTCTTTAAGAATCTTCATTGAGAGATAATTTAAGATAGTATTCTTACTCCAGAGGAATAGATTAAGGATGAGAGCATATACTGCTGTGCAAGGAAACTGATAATAGGTAGGCTGCTAAAATAGTGCACTATAGATATCAAGGAGCCTGTGATGAAGGAGACTCATATGCATTAGTAATCCTATCCTTCATTTTCAGCTGGATGTCTCAACTGGATTTGTTGTGTTTCCCATTACTTCCCCTCTATTAGAAAGAAAATATCTGCCTCCCAATCCCTTAAACTTTCAAACTGAGTGTCATCCTCAACTTATGTTTCATCTCCAATCCCCAATATCTAATATGTTGTCAAGTCCTGCCAAGAAATGTCACTTGAATATATTCTCTTCTCTTTCTTTACGTTGCTAACTATGGTGCAAGTCATTAGCACTTTAAGTTCTGATAAGGGAAGCTATTGCAGTAGCTTGCTTTTGGGGCTCCCCAATAGCAAAGTGATTTTATTAAAACATAGATCTAACTATGTCAGTCCACATCCCACTCAATAAACTTATCTTCAGTAACAAATACAAAATTCTCTGATGTTAAAAGCCCTTTATAACCTGATCTCTTCCTATTTTTCTGGCTTTCTTACAGATAACTTCCAACCAGATAGTCTTTGATCTAGTAATAGGAGCCTCCTTACTGTTTCATGAAGGAGAGATGGGAATGGCATACTCATTTTTCAGTTCTGGACTCTAACTGGATACAATGCCTTGGATACTCCTTCTCATTTTTAACTTCCTCTTTTCTAGTAAGTTCCAACTGAATTTCCATCTTCTCCAGGAAGTCTTTCTCAACTTCTCTTAATTGGAATGTTTTCCCTCTAATTTTTTTCCCATTTATCCTCTTTATGACTTATTTGTACATATTTGATTTCTTGTTTTCTCTTCCATTAGAATTTGAGTTCCTCAAGTTCAGGGACTAACTGTTTTTACCTCTTTTTGTATCCCCTGAAACACAGTAGGCACAATAGTTTTTTTGATTGATTATCTTCTAAGGAAGTAGATTAGTACATAACCTATAGTAAAGGGGACTCATGTCCATGAGAGAGATATTGTAGGAAATCAAAATTCTAGGACAATAGGAACACCAAGGAATTCAAAATCATAACTTAGCAAAAATAATCTTACTAAAGTGACAGAAAAGTATGTGAGAAGCTATTTTTATATTTAAAGTAGTCATTTTATTTGAACTAAAATTATTTACCAGAAACCCAAAGACATTTATCATGAGACTGGTAAAAACTGTTTTTCCCCTTGACATTGGCTTTTGTTCCAGAAATCAAAGCTGAAAAACAATGCATCAAACATAATAGGATTGGATTCAAAAAAGTACTTGATCATTCTATATTCTGAGTAATAAAATTCACAGGAACATTTACCATGGAAAAAGTTACATTAAAATTTTAGTAAAGAGATTGTATGGCTTAATGTATAGGAAACTGACCTTGGAATTAAAAAGATCTGGGTTCAAATTGTGGCATAAAAATACTGGCTATGTGATCCTGGGCAAGTATGCTAACCTCTCAGTGGCCCTAGACAGTTCTCTGACATCATAAATTACAGAGAAGGTGCCATTCTGAATGGATAAAAGTATTTTCCCATTGGGAAATCTCTACACTGATGAAATAATGTCTAGCTTCCATCCCACAAAAATAGTTAATTTTGCAAATCAGCCTCTAATACTCATCAATGTAGAGGTTTTTTTTTTTTTTTTTTTTTTTTTTTGGTTTTAAACACACGAAAACAATGATTGTAATTTAAAGGTGTTCATGCCCTATACTCTCAATTCAATTTTATATCTGTCAGTGCATAAGAATTTAAAAATATTTTTAGAATTAAAAATTTAGAATAATTACATCAAAAACCCTGATAAATAAGGAGATAAATCAATTTCTAGTCACTTGATTACCAGTTTACAAGAGGAATAATTAACCCCAATTTTCTTCATTGTGTCTAATTAAAAAAAATTCTTATTATTTTTCATTAAACAATTTAGCCCAAATCAATATCCCAAATTGCAGAGATCAATAAAAAGCTGATATCCTAAACAAATACAAAAACAAAAAAGATCCGCATTTTTGTAAATATACATATGTGCATGCATGCACAAGTATATGTATGTATGTATATATGTATATATACATACATACATATACACATGTGTGTGCTTGAAATTAATATGCAATAATTTTTTTTTAATAATCAATGACTTTGAAATGGGGAAGTCTTGATCAAATCTCTCTGCTACCATATCACTAGTTGATTCTTTGGGAGAGCTTCTAGTATCTTAAGTGAGTAGGAGCTTCATAGAATCAACCCTGAAGTGTACTTTTTCTCTGAAATTGTATTCTTTGTTTACGAAATGGCTTAGTAATTGCATCTTACATAAGAGTCAAATTAATTCAACAAGCATTTATTAACAGCTGACTATGTAGGCACTATGCTGTATTATCTAGTGGTTTGTGGAAATGTCAGGTACTCCTAAGTCTGAAGACAGAACTAGATTAAAATGTAATTGGGAAACATTTAACAAAAATTTTAAAAAATCACAATGAAACATAGATAATGTTATTATGTGTTTTTCTAAGTCAATATGCTACTGCAGGGATCCATTTCTACATTTTAGTGGCCTCATTTCTATTTGAATTTGACAGTATTGATTTGGCACATGGGGTTTATACAACACATAAAGATGAATTAGGCAATTCCACTGGCTCAATTCAGGCAGAAGTCTCCACTGTAAATCAGAAACACAAGGGGACTCTGTTCAGCATGTATTTCTGTAATCTACCCTTGCAAAATCTTTTTTTTTCTTTTTTTAGAAATCCCAAGCAAATCATGAGATCCTGAGAGTTATGTATGGGCCCAAATCTCCAGGACTCAAAGAAAAGGAAAGTGCATATTTATTTTAGTATATTTTTAGATTATACCTGCTGTCTTGTCATGTTGGTATGAAGCAATGGAGCTACTGCCAGTCATATTTAGCAAGACTATTCCCCACATAGAATATGAGAGTATTGTTTTTGTTATCATGTAACTCAAAGTGAGCAGAACAGACATCTAACCTCTTTTCTCACCCTTTCCCAAGGAATACTTATTTAATTTCTAACAGTAAATAAAAGTAGGAGGCTAAGGAAAGAAGCTTTGTCACTTTACTCTCCTCAGAGGGAGGGTGTACTAAGCTAAGATTATTTCTAGTTGTTTTTTAAAAATTATTAGTTTACAATTAGTCACTTCTAATCTAAACACCTGATTTCTGTTCATTACAGGAGAAAGGAAAACCCCTGGCATATATGTGATAATTTAATGTTTATAAAATATTTTATAAATATTATATCATGTTATTCTCACAACACCCTCTTTTGATATAAGTACTATTATTTTTTTTCATTTTATTCATGAAGAAACTAAGATTTAGAGGTTCAGATTGCCTAGAACCATATAGCTAGTAAGTATTTGAGGTAATTTTTAAAAAATAACTTTTTATTGATAGAACTCATGGCAGGGTAATTTTTTACAACATTATCCCTTGCATTCACTTCTGTTCCAATTTTTTCCCTCCCTCCCTCCACCCCCTCCCCCAGATGGCAAGCAATCCTTTACATGTTAAATAGGTTACAGTATATCCTGAATACAATATACGTGTGCAAAACCGAAGTTTTCTTGTTGCACAGGGAGAATTGAATTCAGAAGGTATAAATAATCCGGGAAGAAAAACAAAAATGCAAGCAGTTTATATTCATCTCCCAGTGTTCTTTCTTTGGGTGTAGCTGCTTCTGCCCTCTTTGATCAATTGAAACTGAATTAGCTCTCTTTATCGAAGAGATCCGGTAATTTTTTAATTCAGGCTTTTCTGAATCAATAACAAACACTTAATCATTGTACTACTTAACTCATAATTGCAATAGTTGTTTAGTTGTTTCTATCTTGATTAATTTTTCTTGATATATTTTGGGGTTTTCTTGGCAAAAGTACGGAGTGGTCATTTTTTTTCTTCAGCTCATTTTATAGATGAAGAACAGAGGCAAAGAGGCTTAATTAACTGGTCTAAAGTCACAGAGCTAGTAAGTCTGAGGCCAGAATTGAACTCTGAAAGAGAATATTCCTGACTCCAGGCCTGATTCAATTGATTGAGCCACCTAGATACCTAATGTTTTCACTGAAAAAGTCTTGTTGAATGATTTACTAATTGTCAGGATTATATTGCTATCTGAACTTGGACACAGGCAGACCAGAGTTTAAATCTAAACTCAGACAGTAGCTATAGACCCTGGGCAAGTCACTTAATACTATTTACCTCAGTTTTCTCATCTGGAAAACGAGCAGGAGAAAAAAAAAATGGCAAAGCAGTCCAGTATTTGTTCCAAGAAGACCTCAAAAGAGGTCTCAAAGAGTTGGCTAATTTTCCTTGATAATTTCTTAAAAGATGATGTATAGGTTTTTTTCTTTTCCTTCCTTCCTTCCTTCCTTCCTTCCTTCCTTCCTTCCTTCCTTCCTTCCTTCCTTCTTCCTTCCTTCCTTCCTTCCTTTCTTTCTTTCTTTCTTTCTTTCTTTCTTTCTTTCTTTTTTCTTTCTTTCTTTCTTTCTTTCTTTCTTTCTTTCTTTCTTTCTTTCTATCTTGGCTTTGAGGTAGACCAATATTTTAAAAAATTATCATCATTCTATTTTTCAGGTCAATTATTTTTACAATGAGGTATTTCACATTGTTTTCTATTTTTTATCCTTTTAATTTTGTTTGATCATATCTTGATTCTCATAAAGGAATTAGCTTCCATTTGCTTAATTCTAATTTTTAAGAAATTATTTACCTCAGTGAGCTTTTGTAACTCCTTTTCCATCTGGAAATTTTGCTTTTTAAGGCATTCTTATTAGCTTTTTGTATTTCCTTTTGTATCATTCTTATTTCCTCTTCCCAATTTTTCTTCTATTTCTCTTATTTGTTTTTTTTTAAATCCCTTTTGAGCTCTTCCATGGCCTGAGACTAATTCAGCTCTTCCATGGCCTAAGAATAATTCATATTTTTCTTGGGAGATTTGGATGTGGGAGCTTTGACTTTGGTTTTTTTTTTTTTTTTTTTTTTAAGTTTTTTTATTTAATAATTACATTATATTGACACTCATTTCTGTTCCGATTTTTTTCCCCTCCCTCCCTCCACCCCCTCCCCTAGATGGCAAGCAGTCCTTTATATGTTGGATATGTTGCAGTATATCCTAGATACAATATATGTTTGCAGAACCGAACAGTTCTCTTGTTGCGTAGGGAGAATTGGATTCAGAAGGTATAAATAATCCGGGAAGAAAAACAAAAATGCAGATAGTTCACATTCGTTTCCCAGTGTTCTTTCTTTGGGTGTAGCTGCTTTTGTCCGTCATTTATCAATTGAAACTCAGGTCTCTTTGTCAAAGAAATCCACTTCCATCAAAATATGTCCTCATACAATATCGTTGTCGAAGTATATAATGATCTCCTGGTTCTGCTCATTTCACTTAGCATCAGTTCATGAAGGTCTCTCCAAGCCTCTCTGTATTCATCCTGCTGGTCATTTCTTACAGAACAATAATATTCCATAACATTCATATACCACAATTTACCCAGCCATTCTCCAATTGATGGGCATCCATTCATTTTCCAGTTTCTAGCCACTACAAACAGGGCTGCTACAAACATTTTGGCACATACAGGTCCCTTTCCCTTCTTTAGTATTTCTTTGGGATATAAGCCCAATAGAAACACTGCTGGATCAAAGGATATGCACATTTTGATAATTTTTTGGGCATAATTCCAGATTGCTCTCCAGAATGGTTGGATTCGTTCACAACTCCACCAACAATGCATTAGTGTCCCACTTTTCCCGCATCCCCTCCAACATTCATCATTATTTTTTCCTGTCATCTTAGCCAATCTGACAGGTGTGTAGTGGTATCTCAGAGTTGTCTTAATTTGCATTTCTCTGATCAATAATGATTTGGAACACTCTTTCATATGAGTGGTAATAGTTTCAATCTCATCCTCTGAAAATTGTCTGTTCATATCCTTTGACCATTTATCAATTGGAGAATGGCTTGATTTCTTATAAATTTGAGTCAGTTCTCTATATATTTTGGAAATGAGGCCTTTATCAGAACCTTTAACTGTGAAAATGTTTTCCCAGTTTGTTGCTTCCCTTCTAATCTTGTTTGCATTAGTTTTATTTGTACAAAGGCTTTTTAATTTGATGTAATCGAAATTTTCTATTCTGTGATCAGTAATGGTCTCTAGTTCATCTTTGGTCACAAATTTCTTTCTCCTCCACAAGTCTGAGAGATAAACTATTCTATGTTCCTCTAATTTATTTATAGTCTCGTTCTTTATGCCTAGGTCATAGACCCATTTTGATCTTATCTTGGTATATGGTGTTAAGTGTGGGTCCATGCCTAATTTCTGCCATACTAATTTCCAATTATCCCAGCAGTTTTTATCAAATATTGAATTCTTTTCCCAGAAGTTAGGGGCTTTGGGTTTGTCAAACACTAGATTGCTATAATTGACTATTCTGTCTTGTGAGCCTAGCCTTTTCCACTGATCCACTAATCTATTTCTTAGCCAATACCAAATGGTTTTGGTGACTGCTGCTTTATAATATAATTTTAGATCAGGTACAGCTAGGCCACCTTCATTTGATTTTTTTTTTCATTAGTTCCCTTGAGATTCTCGACTTTTTATTGTTCCATATGAATTTTGTTGTTATTTTTTCTAGATCAATAAAATATTTTCTTGGAAGTCTGATTGGTATAGCACTAAATAAATAGATTAGTTTAGGGAGTATTGTCATCTTTATTATGTTCGCTCTGCCAATCCAAGAGCACTTAATATTTTTCCAATTATTTAAGTCTGACTTTATTTGTGTGGAGACTTTTTTATAATTTTGCTCATATAATTCCTGACTTTCCTTTGGTAGATAGATTCCCAAATATTTTATGGTATCAACAGTTATTCTGAATGGAATTTCTCTTTGTATCTCTTGCTGTTGGGTTTTGTTGGTGATGTATAAAAATGCTGAGGATTTATGGGGATTTATTTTGTAGCCAGCTACTTTGCTAAAATTATGAATTATTTCCAATAGCTTTTTGGTAGAATCTCTGGGGTTCTCTAGGTATACCATCATATCATCTGCAAAGAGTGATAGTTTGGTTTCCTCATTGCCTACTCTAATTCCTTTTATATCTTTCTCGACTCTTATTGCCGAGGCTAGTGTTTCTAATACGATATTAAATAATAATGGTGATAGTGGGCAACCTTGCTTCACTCCAGATCTTACTGGGAAAGGTTCCAGTTTTTCCCCATTGCATATGATGCTTACTGATGGTTTTAAATATATGCTCCTGACTATTTTAAGGAAAAGTCCATTTATTCCTATGCTCTCAAGTGTTTTTATTAGGAATGGATGTTGGATTTTATCAAATGCTTTTTCTGCATCTATTGAGATGATCATGTGGTTTTTGTTTGTTTGGTTATTGATATAGTCAATTATGCTAATAGTTTTCCTAATATTGAACCAGCCCTGCATTCCTGGTATAAATCCTACTTGGTCATAGTGTATTATCCTGGTGACAATTTTCTGTAATCTTTTTGCTAATATTTTATTTAAGATTTTAGCATCAATATTCATTAGGGAGATTGGTCTATAATTTTCTTTCTCTGTTTTCAGCCTACCTGGTTTAGGTATCAGTACCATATCTGTGTCATAAAAGGAGTTTGGTAGGACTCCTTCAATCCCTATTTTTTCAAATAGTTTATATAACATTGGAGTTAATTGTTCTTTAAATGTTTGGTAGAATTCACATGTAAATCCATCTGGTCCTGGGGATTTTTTCTTAGGGAGTTGATTGATAGTTTGTTCTATTTCTTTTTCTGAGATGGGACTGTTTAGGATATTTACTTCTTCCTCTGTTAGTTTGGGCAAGCTGTATTTTTGGAGGTATTTTTCTATTTCATTTAAGTTGTCGAATTTATTGGCATAAAGTTGGGCAAAGTAACTCCTAATTATTGCTCTAATTTCCTCTTCGTTAGTGGTGAGTTCTCCCTTTTCATTTTTAAGACTAACAATTTGATTTTCCTCTTTCCTTTTTTTAATCAGATTTACTAAGGGTTTGTCTATTTTGTTGGTTTTTTCATAGAACCAACTCTTAGTTTTATTAATCAATTCAATAGTTTTGTTACTTTCAATTTTATTGATCTCACCTTTTACTTTTAGAATTTCAAGTTTAGTGTTTGACTGGGGGTTTTTAATTTGTTCCTTTTCTAGCATTTTTAATTGCAAACCCAATTCATTGACCTTCTCTTTCTCTATTTTATACAAATAGGCCTCTAGAGATATGAAATTTCCCCTTATTACCGCTTTGGCTGCATCCCATACATTTTGGTATGATGTCTCATTATTATCGTTTTCTTGGGTGAAGTTATTAATTATGTCTATGATTTGCTGTTTTACCCAATCATTCTTTAGTATGAGATTATTTAGTTTCCAATTATTTTTTGGTCTACTTCCCCCTGCTTTTTTGTTGAATGTAATTTTCATTGCATCGTGGTCTGAAAAGGATGCATTTACTATTTCTGCCTTACTACATTTGAGTTTGAGGTTTTTATGTCCTAATATATGGTCAATTTTTGTATAGGTTCCATGAACTGCTGAAAAGAAAGTGTATTCCTTTCTGTCTCCATTACATTTTCTCCAGAGATCTATCATATCTAGCTTTTCTAGTATTCTGTTTACCTCTTTAACTTCTTTCTTATTTATTTTCTGGTTTGATTTATCTAATTCTGAGAGTGCAAGGTTAAGATCTCCCACTATTATAGTTTTACTGTCTATTTCTTCTTGCAGCTCTCTTAGTTTCTCTTTTAAGAATTTAGATGCTACCCCACTTGGTGCATATATGTTTAATATAGATAGTGATTCATTATCCATGCTACCTTTAGCAAGATATAGTGTCCTTCCTTATCTCTTTTAATTAGGTCAATTTTTGCTTTAGCTTGATCTGAGATCAGGATGGCTACCCCTGCTTTTTTGACTTCACCTGAAGCATAGTAGATTTTGCTCCAACCTTTTACCTTTAACCTGCATGTATCTCCCCGCTTCAGGTGTGTTTCCTGTAAACAACATATTGTAGGATTCTGGCTTTTAATCCATTCTGCTAACCGCTTCCTCTTTATGGGGGAGTTTACCCCGTTCACATTTATGGTTAGAATGACCAATTCTGTATTACTTGCCATCTTGTTAACCCCGGTTTATGCTTTCCTCCCTTCTTTCCCCTTTCCCCCCCTTCCAAGTATTAAGCTTGTGAGCACCCCTTGTTTCTCACAGCCCTCCCTTTTTAGTGTCCCTCCCCCCGCCTTAGAGTTCCTCCCCCTATCTTACCCCTTTCCCTCCCAGTTCCCGTATTCCCTTCCGCTTAGCTTATTCCTTCCCTTTCCACTTTTCCCTTCTCACTTTTCAATGAGATGGGAGAAGTTTCACCATAGATTGAATATGTCTTAAGATTTTTCACTTAAAGCCAATTCTGAAGGCAGTAAGATACCCACTATATTCATCCCCCTCCATTCTTTCTCTCAGATATAATAGGTTTCCTATGCCTCTTCATGAGATGTACTACCCCCACTTTACCCTTTTTCTGGTACAATGTCCTTTCCACATCAATTTCTAGAACAAGGTATACATGTATTCTTTATGCATCTATATAGTCAAAATATAGTTCCCAAGATTAATCTTTACCTTTTTAGATTTCTCTTGATTTCTATATTTGTAGATCAAACTTTTTGTTAAGTTCTGGTTTTTTCATCAGAAATAGATGAAATTCGCTTACGTCGTTGAATGTCCATCTTCTTCCCTGGAAAAAGATGCTCATTCTCGCTGGGTAAGTTATTTTTGGTTGCATACCAAGTTCCTTAGCCTTTCGGAATATCGTATTCCAGGCCCTTCGATCTTTTAATGTGGATGCTGCCAGATCCTGGGTGATCCTTATTGTGGCTCCTTGATACTTGAATTGGGTTTTTCTAGCCGCTTGCAATATTTTTTCTTTCATCTGAGGGTTCTGGCATTTGGCCACTATATTCCTTGGTGTTTTGATTTTAGGATCCCTTTCAGTGGGTGATCGATGAATCCTTTCAATGTTTATTTTTTCCTCTGTTCCTATGACTTCTGGGCAGTTCTCTTTGATAATTTCCTGGAAGACAGTGTCCAGGCTCTTTTTTTCATCATGTTTTTCTGGGAGTCCAATGATTCTCAGATTGTCTCTCCTGGATCTGTTTTCCAGGTCTGTTGTCTTCCCCAGAAGGTATTTCACATTTTTCTCCATTGTTTGATTTTTTTGGATTTGCTTGACTGATTCTTCTTGTCTCCTCGAGTCATTCAATTCCACTTGTTCAATTCTGATTTTCAGTGAAGTATTCTCTTCACTCACTTTTTTAAAATCTTTCTCTAATTGTCCAATTGAGTTCTTTTGTTCTGTGGAATTTTTTTCCATTTCGCCAATTTTGTTTTCCAGTTCACCAATTCTATTTTTCAAGGATTTTACTTCTTTATCCACTCTCTCTTTAACTGACTTCTCCAGGCTCTTTTGCCAAGCCTCCCTCTCCTTTTCCCAAGCTTCCTTCTCCTTTTGCCAAGCCTCACTCTGCTTTCCCCATTTTTCTTCTAGCTCCCTTGTGAGAGCCTTTTTAATCACTTCTATGAGGTTCATCTGTGCTGAGGAACAGACGATCTCCTCCTTTGGGGAATCACCTGGGGACTGCCTGTTTTTAGTCTCCTCAGGATTTAGAGTCTGCTCTCTATCTGTGTAGAAGCTGTCTAGGGTTAAAGTCCTCTTCAGCTTCTTGCTCATTCTGTCTATTAATCAGAGACAAACTACCAAAGAAAAACAGAAAAAACTGGAGTCTTTCTTTGGGGGGGGGGGGACTGGGTGTGTTATCGAGCTTCCTCTACAGACTGCAGGTGGCAGCAGTGAGGCACTAGCAGGACTGTGCTGCGCCTGCGCTCTGAGATCCCAAAGCGTGCTGAGTCACTGAGGGGGGGGAAGGGGGGGGCGGCCAGGTCCTGAGAGACTCCAGCTGTTTGCGGTTGTATTCTTCAGCCCGGTGTTTTTAGCTTCTCTGCTGGGCTGTTGACTTGCTGCAGGTTCCAAACCTGTAGCGAAGCTCTCCCCGCAGAGACAGCTGCGATCACTCCCCACCCCCTCTCCAGTCTGCTCCCGTGCTCTCACTGCCGCTGCCCGCCGCCTGCGCCCGATCTAAAACCGCCCCAGCCCTCCAGTAAAGACAGACCTTTCTTGGCGGATCTCAAGGATGGCTTCTCTTGGTAACTATTTGTGGGTTTTTTTCAGTCAAGCATTGATTCAGAGGCTTGTAATGAAGTGGATAGTGAGAGAAAGCGCGGAGCTTATGCAACTGTGAGCCTCCTCTCCGCCATCTTAACCGGAAGTCCGAGCTTTGACTTTGTTATCTTCTTCTGAGTTTTATGTTTTGATCTTACTTGTCTATCTAATTAGTAACGATCCAGACACTCTGCACCTTGTCCTACACATTGAATTTTGGAAGCATCATGCTTTTCTTATTCAGTAAATGATTGTTAATTACAATAGAAAAACAGAAAAAATAGTACCATGGAAAGAGTGCTGATTGAAGTCATTTTGTATTCAAATCCTGACCTAAAAATTATTCATAAGAATTTCAAATGCAATTTACATAACATATTCTCTGTGCCTTAATTTCCACATTGTAAAATGAGAGATTTGGTCTAAATGTATTTTGTGGCCTCTCTAAATCTGTGATGCAATGAAATTCTTGAATTCTCTTCATCCAATAGTTAGAGATTCTGTATACACTAATGTAGTTTTTCTAAATGATAATTTAATTAAAACTCTAAGGTTGTATATTATATAGCCCTATCTTCTGACATTCATGATTAACTATATTGCTCTGCCACATTTAATTGCTCTCCCACTTACATTTGCAATTTAATATAAAATTAATGTAAAAGACAAGTTTACATTCTAAAATTATAGGGTGATATGATCTTATAGATACTGAGCAATTTTGAAGACATTTGATAGATAATCTTGAAAATTTAAGAGTCAGAATAACCTTAATTACCTGCCAAATTGTGACAGTATAGAAATGGGATCAGTGAAGGAAATGAGGAAGATTGCAGAAAGCTAGCCAGGTGACTTCAGGGTAGGTACTGCACAATATTAACAGTCTTCAAATTGGCAGAGAAGTCATTTGGATGGGGTGTATATTGAATGACACCTTCAGAATATTGCATTAGAGTGATTGGTACTTCAGGGAAAAAGGGAAAAAAATAAAAGCACAGAGAATGATTACTGAAAGAAGTAATTTGGTCTGAGTGGAAACTTTCCTTTGGGAGAACAACAATCTAAAGGTTCTAAAAACCAAACACTCTATTGGGAAGATGATGAAATTTCTTTCTTCCTTCCTTCCTTCCTTCCTTCCTTCCTTCCTTCCTTCCTTCCTTCCTTCCTTCCTTCCTTCCTTTCTTTCTTTCTTTTCTTTCTTTCTTTCTTTCTTTCTTTCTTTCTTTCTTTCTTTCTTTCTTTCTTTCTTCTTTCTTTCTTTTTCTTTCTTCCTCTCTCTCTCTCTCTCTCTCTCTCTCTCTCTCTCTCTCTCTCTCCATTATAATCTTATTTTTCACAAACATTTGATTCAATCTTTATTAAGGTCTTTTTGTAGTGAAACTTTGGTTTCAGCACCGGCCTAGAATAATTAAAAGGAGTCTGGATTTGGAATGAATACACTTTGGTTTGAGACCAGGTAATGCTACTTAAAAGTTGTGTTGTTTTGAAGAAAATCACTTAGACTTAGATACATTAGTTTCTTCATCTGCAAAACAACAATGATGAGTTACATTTCTAAGAGTCCCCTACCTCTACGTTTTGTGATCCTATGAGTCTTTTGGCAAATTTTCATCCAAGAAATAACACTCTTGACACTAAAAATCAGACATTGAGGAAAGTTTATTAAAGAAGAGTCTTAAGGAATTGTCTTAACAACCAGAAGCGAGCCCCACTCCTCTTCAGGAAGAGGGAGTCCCAAATATAGAAATGGAGGAACCTTTATACTTGTTAGTGTGGTGTAGGTCCTCCGTTCAGAAAATGGATTGGTCTGTTTCATCAGGATTCCATTTTTTTCTGATATGCCCACTCTATGTGTCCCCTTAATATGAATAAAACATGTTCTCCTCCTCCTCATACATCCCATGTTCAAAAATAGCAGAAAACTCCTCCTATGGGGTGTATTGTTTAATATCCAATTAGTCTATAGGCACAGTAGTGATTTGGTCAAGCTCTGTAATTGACTCCAGCTAATTTGGACTAAATAGGCTATTATTTTAAGTTTGTGTTTTTTTTCAAAACCACAATTCTCTTTCTGATTGGCTGACTCCACCTGTGCCTTCCTAGCCCTGCAATTCCTTGTTTGCTCAAGACTTCTACTTATCACTTCATTGTTTTGTGAATTCTAATGTTCCTTAACCTCTCACACTCCGAAAACCTCTTGGTCAGTGGTACCCTCTATCCAACACTACCTCAAAATTTGCAACATTGCAGAAACCCATCTTTTCAGCATTTCTCACCTTAAGCCAGAAAGCTATCCCTCTCTATATAGGATTTCTCAGTATGCAGGAATTTCTCTGATATATTTCTCAGGTATGCTTCTGCCTTCCCAAAGACTCTTCCCTATTTTAAAGTTCTTGTTTTTTGCCCCATTTTTTAGTGCATTGTTTGTTAGAGGAGTATCTAGCAAAATTGATTTAAAAAAAGCTAAGTTACTAGATGACATATTGGCATTAAAAAACTCCTTCAATGTTATCTTCCTTTTAAAAATATGTATTTATTGTGAATTTGTAAAAAAAATCAAGTCCCAAATTTTATCTTTCTTTCTGCCACTCTTCTACCTATTGGAAAGACTAGCAGATATCAATCATACATGTGAAATCATGTAAAATATAGTTCTCTATTAAACGATCACAAAAAAACAAGAAAAATAAAATGAAAAAATTATATTTCAATTAGCACTCAGAGTTCAGTAGTTCTCTCTCTGGAATTTATAGTATTTTTTCATAATGAGTCTTTTGGAATTGTCTTGGATAATTGTATATATCAGAGTAGTTAATTTTTAACAATTGATTATCACTATGATATTGATCTTATCATGTATGATGATGCTCATGATTATGCTCACTTCACATTGGATTAGTTTATATAGATCTTTTTATGTTTTTCTGAAATACCTGCCTACTAACATTCTTATAAGACAAGTTAAACATCACAATCTTAGGCCACATCTTTTTCACCTATTCCCCAATTGATGAGCAGCTCCTCAATTTCTAATCTTGCCACCATAAAAAGAAAAATGTATTTTCCTACATTTAAGTTCTTTTCCTTTTCATTTGATCTCATTGAGGTACAGATTTAGCATTGCTGAGTCATTTATTCAGCACAGTTTTATAGTCTTTTGGGCATAGTTCCAAGTAGTTTTTCAGATCGTTAAGATTAATTCACAACTCAACCAACAATTCAATACTGTTCTTATGTTTCCTTATCCCTGCAAGCATTTGTCATTTCTGATAGATGTGAAGTTGTATTTCAAATTGTTTTAATATGCATTTCTTTAATCATTAGTGGTTTGGAGCAGTTTTTATATGATTTTTTTCCTCTGAAAACTTTCTGTTCACATCTCTTGACCATTTATCAATTGGAGAATGGATCTTATTTTTATAAATTTGACTTAGTTCATTGATATTTGAGAGATGGTCTTTATCAGAGAAACTTGCTATAAAATTTGTATTACTTCATTATTTATGTACCATTTAGCAAAATATAGTTTTGCTGATTATATTTGGGTCTATTTTTGCATTTCCTTTGTCTTATCATTATTGCTATCCTGTATTTTGTTTTCAGATTTTCACCTGAAGCATAGTAGATTCTGCTTTAGCTCTTTATTTTAACTCTATCTGTATGTGTCCTTCTCTTTTAAGTATGTTCCTTTTAGGATATGAATAGACAATTTTTGGATAATGAAATTGAAACTATTTCTACTTATATGAAAAGGTGTTCCAAATTATTATTGACTAGAGAAATGTATATTAAGACAACTCTTTGTCACATTAGCTAAGATGACAGGAAAAGAAAATGATGAATGTTGGAGGGGATAAGGGAAAATTGGGACACTGATACATTGTTGGTTGAGTTGTGAATGTATCCAACCATTCTGGAGAGCAATTTGGAACTATCCTAAAAAAGTTATCAAATCATACATACCCTTTGATCCAGCATTGTTACTAATGGGCTTATATCCCAAAGAGTTCTTAAAAGAAGAGAAAGGGACCTGTATGTGCAAAAATGTTTGTGGCAGCCCTTTTTGTAGTGACTAGAAACTGGAAATTAAATGGATGCCCATCAATCGGAGAATGGCTGAGTAAATTGTGGTATGTGAATGTTGTGGAATATTATCGTTCTGTAAGTAATGACCAGCAGGATGAACACAGAGAGGCTTGGAGAGACTTACATGAACTGATGCTAAGTGAAATGAGCAAGAACCAGGAGGTCATTATACACTTTGACAACGATACTGTATGAGGATCAATTCTTATGGAAGTGGCTATCTTCAATAATCAGAGGATCCCAATCAGTTCCAATTGTTCACTAATGAAGAGAACCAGCTATCCCCCAGCGAAAGAACACTGGGAAATGAATGTGGATCATAACATGGCAGTTACACTCTTTCTGTTATTGTTTGCTTGTTTTTGTTTTTCTTCCCAGGTTATTTTTACCTTCTTTCTAAATATATATATATATATTATATATATATATATATATATATATATATATATATATATACATATATATATATAATTTAACATATACTTTAGCATATTTAACACATATGGGACTATCTACCATCTAGGGGAGTGGATGAAGGGAATGAGGGGAGAAGTTGGAACAGAAGTTTTTGCAAGGGTCAGTGTTGAAAAATTACCCATGTATATATTTTATTTTTTAAAATAACTTTTTATTGACAGAACCCATGCCAGGGTAATTTTTTACAGCATTATCCCTTGCACTCATTTCTGTTCTGATTTTTCCCCTCCCTCCCTCCACCCCCTCCCCCAAATGGCAAGCAGTCCTTTACATGTTGAATAGGTTACAGTATATCCTAGATACAATATATGTGTGCAGAACCGAACAGTTTTCTTGTTGCACAGGGAGAATTGGATTCAGAAGGTATAAATAACCTGGGAAGAAAAACAAAAACATGTGTCTATTTTATCAATAAAAAGCTATAATAAAAAAGTATGTTCCTTTTAAACAACATATTGTTTGATTCTGGTTCTAATCCATTCTTCTAGATGTTCTTGTTTTATGCATGATCTCATTCTATTAACATCCGCAGTTATCATTACTGTGTATTTCCATTCATGCTATTTTCTTCAGTTTATCTTTTCCCCTTCTTATCCTTTCTTTCTTCAAAAGTCTTTTTTTTTATGAAAGACGTGAGCAGAACCAGAAATATATATATATATATATATATATATATATATATATATATATATATGAATCACAATATTACATGATGATCAATTAGGATTGATTTAGCTAAAGCTTTTCCTTGCATACTTCTTTTATGTGAAAAAACCTTCCCCATTCTATCTCTCCCTTTCCCTTTCTCCATGAATACCCCTATTTCTCACAGTTCCACTGGCTTTTGAGATCACCCTAACATATATGACTCATATCCATGATCTTTGTTTATATAGATTTTTTCTAATTGTCCTAATAGTGATAATGATCTTGGGAGGTACACATATCATTTTCCCATATAGAAATAAAAACAGTTTAACTTTATTGACTCTATTTGTGTAAAGTGTTTTGTAATTGTATTCATGTAGTTCCTGGGTTTATCATGGCAGGTATTTTCCAAAGTATTTATATTTACAGTTATTTTAAATGGAATTTTTTTCTGAACTTTGTCATTCATATAAAGAAGTGCTGACAATTTATGTGTGTTTATCTTATATCCTGAAACTTTGCTAAAGTTGGTTTTTATGTCAAGTAATTTTTAGTTGATGTTCTAGGTTTTTCTATATCATCTGCAAATATTGATAGTTTTGTTTTCTTATGACTTATTCTAATTCCCTTGTTTTGTTTTTCTTTTCTTATTGCTAAAGCTAGCATTTTTGGTACTAAATAAAATAATAGTAGTGATATCTTTGTTTCACCCTTGATCTTACTGGGAAGCTTCTAGCTTATTTATTTTATGGATAATGATTGCTGGTGGTTTTAGATAAATATTATTTATCATTTTAAGGAACACTTATTCCTATGATCACTAATATTTTCAATAGGGATAGGTACTATATTTTTCAAAACATTTTTCATCATCTATTGAGATAGTCATATTATTTCTATTGTTTTTTTTTAATTGATATGGTCAATTATGTTCATGGTTTTTCTAATATTGAACCAATCTTGAATTCCTGGTAAAATCCAATCCAGTCATAGTATATATTGCTCTAATCATCTTACTATATTTTATTTAAAATTATTGCATCAATATTAATTAGAGAAATCAGTCTATAATTTCCTTTCTCTCTTTTAGCTCTTCCTGGTGTAGATATAAGTATTATATTTGGGTCTATAATGAGTCTGGTGAAAATTCTTCTTTGCCTATTTTCCCAAATAGTTTACATAGTATTGGAACTAATTGTTTTTTAAATGTTTGGTAGAATTCACTTATGAACCCATATGGCTCTGAGGATTTCTTCCTAGGGAGTTCATTAATGGCTTATTCAATTACTTTTTCTGAGGTGGAATTAAGCTTCTATATTCTATTTATTAAACTAGTTAACTTATATTTTCACAAATATTCATTGTTTTCTCTCAGATTGTTAGATTTATTGACATATAGTTGGGCAAAATATTTTACAATAATTTCTTTAGTTTGTTTTTTGTTGGTGGTGATTTCATTCTTTGCATTTTGGGTTCTGGATGGTTGGTTTTCTTCTTTCTTTTTAAAAAATTCAATTTAAACAATAGTTTATCTATCTTACTATTTTTCCCCATGAAACCAACTCCTAGATTTATTTTTCTATTCATCAATATCTATATATTTGCTTTTCTCCCCTTTTTCTCCCAGGCAGGACATTTTATCTTACTCTTCCCCAGTTACATGTTAAAAATTAATATATTTTTAAAGGTTTGAGTTGTAGATTTTTTCCATTTCTACCTTCTCACTGCCACTCATTGGGAATGCAAAGCAATCCAAATATATGTTCAATATGTCTTCAGATACCATCACTTCTTTCTCTGGGGATGGATAGCATTTTTCATCAGAAGTTGTTCCGAGTTGTCATGGATTACTATATTGCTGAGAATAACTATATCATTTACTGTTAATCATTTCACAATATTGCTGTTACTTTTTTCCTAGGCAGTTGGGGTTATAAGTGACTTGCCTAGGGTCGCATAGCTACGAAGGGTTAAGTGTCTGAGGCTGGATTTGAATTCAGGTCATCCTGACTTCAGGGCTGGTGCTCTATCCACTGTGCCATCTAGCTGCCCCTGCTGTTATTTTACACACCACATTTTACTTTGCATCAGCTCATGGGAGTTTTTTCATGTTTTTTTCTGAGAGCATCCTCCTTATTTTTTCTTATAGAACAATAGCATTCCATTATAATTAATAACACTATTTAGCCAGTCCCTCAATTTTCAGCTCCTTGACCCTAGAAACAGCTGCTATAAATCTTTTCTATATATAGGTTTTTTTTCAAATTTGTCTTTTATCTCTTTTGGGATACAAGACAAATAGTCATATTACTAATCAGAGGACCTACATGGTTTCATAGTCTTTCCAGCATAGTTCCAAATTGTTCTACTGAATAGTTGAATCAGTTTATAATTTTTCCTTCATTCCCTTCAACATTTGTCTATTTTTCCTTTCTGTCTATTAGTCAATCTAATAGGTATGGGGTATTACTTCAGAATTATTCCAATTTGCATTTCTCCAATCAATAGTGAGCTAGAACATTTAAAAAAATATGGTTTTATATATATGTATAATTACTTCATATGGAAACTGTTCATATATTTTCATCATTTATCAATTAGGGAATGACTTCCATTCATATAAATTTCACTTTCTATATATTTGAGAATTAAGGTCTTCATGAGAGAAAGTTGCTTCAAAATTTCTCCCCATAATTTCTTTTGCTAACTGTATTTCCCCTTGTTTATTTTATTCTCTCTTCCCTTTCACCTTGCCCTTTTCCTTTACCCCAATCTATCCTCTTTTTTTATCACTTCTCCCTATTATCCCCTTTTCTCCTACTATAGATTATGAGTTCTATGATCAATTGGGTAGGTATCTTAATCACTACCAGGCTTTTACATGCTGTTTTCAGAGATACTTTAAGAGACTTGTAAATTTTCAATTTTTCTAAGAAAGTATACTCCAAGGAGTGTTGTGTTTACTACTTCCCTGGCCTATGTTCTAATCCCTGAGTGACCACAAACACTCTTTTCTGCCCTGGAACTGTGAGGAAGGTCTCTTGCTTCACTTTGGGCAGAAATTCTGGTATGTTAGTATTCCTTCTAGCCCAATGACTGACACCCAGGACTATGACCTGGATTTGACTATGCACAAATCAATAGAATCCTGCCTCAGTGCTAGCAAAAAGACCCGGTGTTATCTCCTTCTGACCAGTTCTTCAACTCTCTTATTGTCTATGTGCTGAAAGCTCCACAAGTTTCCAGTGCTTCTGCTGATTGAGTCAATGGCTCCCATGCCCAGTCCTGGTTTCCTGCGGCCAGTATTATGCTGGAATGGCCTTTTTGGTTTGTGGTGAACTCTCACTCAGATACAACAGATTTTTCCTCTGACCTTCTAAATTGTACTAAATTGGAAAATTATTTCACCCCACATTTGTTTACAGATTTTATTGCTCTGAAATTTGTTCAGAGTCATTGTTCTAAGTCATTTGCAGAGCTTTGGGGACAGCTCAGGAAAGTCTCTGACTTTATTCAATCTCCTTGTTCTGCCTCTTCCTATCTTAATTTATTAGTTCAATAGTCTTGTCAATCTAATTAATTTCACCTTTGATTTTCAGGATTTCCAATGTGGTACTCAATTGGAGGTTTTTTATTTTTTTATTCAACTTTTTTAGCTGCATGCCAAATTCATCAATCAGTTCTTTTTACCTTTTGTTGATGTAAGACTTTAGAGAAATAAATTGTTTCCTATGTACAATATTGTTACATCCCATAAATTTTTGTATGTTATCTTGTTGTTGCCATTCTCTTGAATGAAATTATGGATTGCTTCTGTGATTCATTCTTTAACATTCTTGAGCATTAGATTATTTAGTTTTTGATTAATTTTAATCTATCTTTCCACTGCTCTTTGTTGAATGTTATTTTTTATTGCATTATGATCCAAAAGAATACATTTAATATTTCTGTTTAATTTTGATATTTTTATTCCCAATTGCATGATCTATTTTGTGCAGGTGCCATGTGCTATTGAGAAAAAAAAAGATACATTCCTTTCTGTTTTCATTGAGATGTTTTCCAAAGTTGTATCTTTTCTAAATTTTCTAATATTTGATTTACCTCCTTAGTTTCTTGCTTTTTTATTTTTGATTAGATATCTAGTTCTAAGGGGACAGTCGAAGTCTCTCAGTAGTATAGTTTTGCTTCTATTTTTAGCTGTAATTCATTTAACTTCTTTCAGAGTTTGGTTATCAACCACTTTGAGCACATATATTTATGTTGATAATTGCTTCATTATTTATATTCCCTTTTAGCAAGATCAGGCTAGTTGTTTCTGTATTTCCTCAGAGCTACACTGAACCACATAGATGTTTGGCCACTGGAGAATGCCTAGTTGCCTGGAGCTATGCTGGAACATTTCAATGATTCCCTAGAGTTGGAACCTCCAGGCTTCCTTGATTTTGCCATGGCACCTTGATCCTGATGGTGTTTGTCTGTTCAACCACTCTGTGGCCAAAGATATACTGCTGATTTGCTGAGATGGGGCTTACTACTGGCTCACTGGATAGCTTCCTGTCTTAAACTGCACTCTCTTCCCTTACCTAAGTAAAAGGGACACCTGCAAATCCTTCAAATTTCCTGTGCTAAAAAGATTATTTTACTGTCTCCTTGTTGGCTCTGCCATTCCAGAACCTGTCTTGGAGCACTATTTTATAGTTACTCAGAAGTGAGCATGGGAAGGTCACAGCGATTCACTGCTTTGTCCATCATCTCAACTCCCAAAAGTTCTTTCAGGAATTCTAGGTAAATTTTTGTACAATTAGCAGGTTTTTGCTTTGATGCTTTGATTGAAGTTGTTTTTACATTTTTATCTTCTTCTGAATTAGTGTCTTCATCTTCCCTGACTCTTTATAGCATTTTTATGTTTAAGTTCTTTTTGTTGTTATTTGCTCAATTTCTCAGTCTATTCCTTGAATTTTAACTTAAAGTCAGGCTCTGCTTACCAGGCATAGCGAGGCATTGTTCCAATTGTTTTTGTTCTGCTGTGTCCAGAGAAAATTTTGGGTGTCTGCAAGTTACTGATGCAAGGTGGTATGATCCTGATCTGTGCTCTGGTATTCACTCAAAAAGAGGCTCTGTTAAGCTGCAATTGCAAGCATTAGTGAACCTCTTGGTCTTAGATTTATACCCAAATTCCCTGTATTCCTGTTGCTCTC
This sequence comes from Antechinus flavipes, assembly GCF_016432865.1. Classification (NCBI taxonomy): domain Eukaryota; kingdom Metazoa; phylum Chordata; class Mammalia; order Dasyuromorphia; family Dasyuridae; genus Antechinus; species Antechinus flavipes. The sequence continues at coordinate 476,981,564 of NC_067398.1, read as the reverse complement.
TTCCTCCTCCTCCTCCTTCTCCTTCTTCTTCTCCTCCTCCTTTTCTTCCTCCTTCTCCTCCTCCTCCTCCTCCTTCTTCTTCATTTTTAATTCTTTTACTTTTGATTTTTGTTCTCTTCTTCCTCTCCTGCTTCTCCTCCTCCTCTTTCTTTTTCTTTATTCTCCTTTTTCTTACTTTTCTCCTCTTTATTACTGTGATGAAAAGAGATTGATTTAACTAAGAAATTTAATGTTACTATGAGAAAAATTTCCTTTCCATTATTTTTAATTAGCTACAGTCCCCTTACTTTGGCATTCAAGATACTTTACATTCTAGTTCTATACTATTTGTTTCAAAATATAATTCTTTGCACATTCAAATAAAATGAGACCTTCTCCTGATTGTGCTTTCTCTATCCCCTACTTCATGTGTTCCCTGAGGGAAGGCTATCAAGGGCTACTTAATAATTATTTAAGTGAATACAAGGTACTCAGAAAGGACACTGAAATAATGCCAGTTCACTGTCATGTCTAGCTCTGCCAACAGAATTTTCACAGTATGGCTAATTTGAAGAAGAAAGTTCCATTGCAATACCATGCTCTCTTACTTTCTTTCTTGGTATCCAAGCAATATTACTCACTCCAAAAACTTTAGCCATAACTTTTATACAGATAATCTTCATCCTCTCCTCAAACTATTTCTTGAGCTACAATATTTTTATTTATGAATTTATTTTTATTTTTCTCAGTTACATTTTTGGTTTTATATTTTTGATTATATATATTATATATATACATACATTCATTTTTGTTTACTTATTTCCTTATGAATCATATTGGGAGAGAAAAATCAGAAAAAAAGGAAAAATCATGAGATAAATAAAACAAAATAAAAAAGAATAAAAAAGTGAACATAGCCTGTCACATTGAGTCTCCACAATTCTCTCTCTGGATGTAGATGGTACTTTCCACCAAAAATTTATTGGAATTGTGTTGGATAACTGAACTGCTGAAAAGAACCAAGTCCTTAATAGTTGATCATCACACAATCTTGCTGTTAGTATGTACAGTGTATTATACCTAGTTCTGCTTGTTTCACTCAGTATCAGTCCATGTAAATCTTTCCAGGCCTTTCAAAAATCAACTTGTTCATTATTTTTAATAGAACCATAATATTCCATTATTTTCATATGCTTTATCTTATTCAACCATCCCGGCATTGATGGGCATCTCTTCATTTTCTAATTTTTGCCACCATAAAAAGAGCTGCTACAAACATTTTGTGTACCTCCTTTATGATTTCTTTGGCTTTCAGGCCCACTAGTGGCACTGCTGGTTCAAAGGGTATGCATAGTTTTATAGTTCTTTGGGTATAATTCTAAATTGCTTCCCAGAATGATTGAATCTTTTTACCACTCTTATCAACAAGGAATCAGTGTTGCAGTTTTCCCACATCACCTGCAACATTCATCATTATGTTTTCCTCTTATCCTAGCCAATATGAGAGGTGGAAGATGATACCTCAGAGTTGTTACACTTATATAATCAATAGTCATTTAGAACATTTTTTCATATGACTATAGATGGCTTTAATTTCTTCATTTGAAAATTGTCTGTTCATATTCTTTGACTATTTATTAATTGGGGCTGAGGTACTATCTTTACTAGACATACTTTTTTTTGATTATTGGAGAATCTCAAGTCCAGCTGCCTGATCTTCCCTTGTGAACTAGTTTTATAATGTTCTCTTCGAAATAAGATTATGCAAATAAATTAGGATGCACTCACTACTCTTTATATCTTTGTGTGATTCCTATATCGTCAAAAACTTCTCAAAGACAGGACTTATTCTTTACCCCTACAAGACCTATAACTTGGAGAATATTTCATATAGCCAATTAAGACCTTAAGAATCCTGAATACTGGAATGGGATGCTACAACCTCCAAATTCAAATCCAGTTTTAGTAGTGGTATGCTATTACCAAAGATGATTTCCCAGTCTTCCATTTGCATTTACCTCATATCTGTTTGAGACTCTGTCTTCTTCAGGAGTTTTGCAATGATAATTGTTAGGAGAACATGGAATTATTTTAAACATCTCTTTTTAAATCTTCCTGCTTTAGAGCAGGGCCAGGACATCATTATATCCTTCAACAACAATATTATATGACGATCAATTCTGATGGACTGGGCCATCTTCAGCAATGAGATGAACCAAATCAGTTCCAATGAAGCACTAATGAACTGAAATAGCTACACCCAGCAAAAGAACTCTGGGAGATGACTAAGAACCATGACATTGAATTCCCAATCCCTAAATTTTCGCCTGCCTGCATTTTTTATTTCCTTCACAGGTTAATTGTACAATATTTCAGTGTCTGATTCTTTTTGTACAGCAAAATAACAATTTGGTCATGTATACTTATTGTGTATCTAATTTATACTTTAATATATTTAACATCTACTGATCATCCTGCCATCTAGGGGAGGGGGTGGGGGGAAAGAGGGGAAAAATTGGAACAAAAGGTTCAGCAATTGTCAATGCTGTAAAATTACCCGTACATATAACTTGTAAATAAAAAGCTATTAAAAAAAATAAATAAATAAATAAATCTCCCTGCTTTGGGAATTCTTGAACATAGTAATCGGTTGAGAATAATTAAATTTATTATTAAAATTATTAAATAAATAAATCACTCTGCATGTGAATTTCCATATTAGTCATGTTGCAAAAGAAAATACATTCCTATGAAACAAGAAGAATAAAAAAAGCAAAAAAAAATGCTTTTCTGCACAGAATTCAACAGTTCTTTCTGGTAGTGGATAGCATTGTGGATCCTTTGGTATTATCGTGGATCATTATCTTGATCAGAATAGCTAAATATTTCACAGATGATCATTACAATATTGCTTTCACTGTGTACAGTTTTCTTCTGGTTCTGTTCATTTCACTTTGCATTAGTTAGTATACGTTTTCCAAGATTTTTCAGAAACCATCGTGCTTGTCATTTTTAATAGTACGATAATATTCCATCATAATCATATAATACATTTTGTTCAGCTATTCTTCAATTGATGAATGCCACCTTAATTTCCAATTTTTGCCACCACAAAAACCTGTTACAATTTTTTAAATAAAGAAAGGTCCCTTTCTCTTTCCTTAGATCTCGTCTTAGATCTTAGATCAGATACCCACAGTATGGAAGTTTTAACCATGATTAATGGATATGTTTTAGAAGAAAAATAAATGAAAAAAATAACAACTTCTGCATGTTTAGGCTGTCCCCAAATGGAAAATAAGCTTCCATATGAACTCTTTGCTACTACTGCCATGATGATAATGATGCATATGATGCTGACAACAGTGATTGTTACTACTACTTCTAGCATTTTTATAGTCCTTCATGGTTCTCAAAACATTTTATTTGTGCCATTTTTTCCTTCGTAAACTTGTGCAGTATTTGAATTTTTCAGCGGAAAAAAATATAAAGGGTTCCCACAGATAGTAAATATGTCAGTGAGGATTTGAACTCAGAATTTTTGACCTCTAGTCACTGTACCGTTGAACTGCTTACAAGGGATTTTCAACTGTGACTGTATGGATGATTATCAGAAGACTCTTATTTAATTTAATTACTGGATTGAGTAACCTTTTCAGATCTTTCTAATGTTAAATTTTTGGGAGTTAGTGATGAGGGAGAATGTATATGTAAAAAAACCCAAGCAAACAAGGTATTTGAGGAAGAAACACAGAAATAAATGAGAAATATATGCAGTAGTTCTCAGTAATGGGGTATTTAAAACACTCATCAGAAATGCTTTGTTTATCCACAGTCTGTTACAGAAGTACAAGTTCAGTATGTTTTATCAGGTGTTCAGAAAGCATTAAAATTGCTCATATAGAAGTTCTAACACATTGTAAGATGTTGCAAATCACCTTAAATAAGTAATTATGTCATTGCACATCTCATTTGGAATTATACTGTTTAACTTTTGGCTGATTTAAGCACATATGAAGTCTCTCTTAGATGATTTAAGCATATATGATGTCCCCTGGGGATCTTTTAATCTTTAATAAGCCTTTTTATTTAAGACTTCTGCAGCTTTTTGTCTTTTGTGTCAAATAAATGCCTCTCATTTGGAAGAGGTTTTTACATAAAAAAAATTACATTGAAAAGAACTCTTCAGAATTTCAGAATATAAGACTAAAAAGAAGAAAAAACATGGATCTTTTCTGAAGCATAGATTAATATATATTTATATATGATATAAAGGTTATATGTGTGTGCCTATTTGCATGCATACATATGTAATTTTACATACATACATACATATATCTTCTATTCTACTTTGAGTTTTTCTCACTAAGGTGTTTTATCATTATAAAACTTCATAAGTTAAGAGCACTTCAACATATTCAAGTTCCATTATTTTATTGGCATGAGTTCTTCCATTAATGAAGAAAGAAAACACTCTGCAAATTAATAGGCAGCCTTTGTGATTTGTTATGGTACAACATATCACCCTCTATAACTGTTGGTCACCATGGTGATGAATTTCTCTTAGTGCAATGAGTCTAGTCCTTGAAAAACATACAGATATACCATGTTACATATAGCCTATATTTCAAAAAATGTGCAACTTTTAGGGACATAATAGAGCTTGGGATTAAATATCATATTCTTTAAGAACACAGAATCATCTTTATCCATGCTGAGGCATAAATATATAACTTAGGATCACTCAATGAAGCAATTGATTAAGAAAAGTTCATCAGATATGTAAACCATATTAGGCATTATGCTGAGTACTTAGAGTACAAAGAAAAATAAAGTAAAAAAACCAAACAAAATGAAAAACCTTAATCTCTCTCTTCATATAGCTTATGTGCTAAGAAAATTTAAAGAACAAACTTTTCATTAAATAAGTGTGGAAGTAAAAGATCAAAAATAAACTATATGTTCATGTTTTACAGTTTGCAAAAGTCACAGCTTTTTTTTCTTTTTAAAAATATTAATTTTAATACACATTTCTTTATGAATCATATTGGAAACAAAAAAAAATCAGAAAAAAGGGAAAATCTATGGAAGAAAAAAACAGAAAAAAGAAGTGAACATAACATGTGCTGATTTACATTCAATATCCATAGTTCTTTTTTCTGAGTGCAGATGGCATTTTTCATTCAGTCTATTAGGAGTGCCTTGGATCACTGAACCGCTGAAAAGAACCAAGCTTTTCATGGTTGATCAACACACATTCTTGCTGCAATTGTATACAATGTATTCCTGGTTCTGCTTGCTTCACTCAGTATCAGTTCATCTTTCCAAGCCTTTTTAAAATCAGCTTGTTCATCTTTTTATAGAACAATAATATTCCATTACTTTCATATACCACAATTTATTCAACCATTCTCCAATTGATGAGCATCTACTCATTTTCCAATTCTTTGCTACCAAAAAAAGAGCTATTACACAGATTTTTGCACATGTGATTCTTTTTCCTTCATTTTCTTTGTGATTTCCTTGGGATACAGACCCAATAGTGGCACTGCTGGAGCAAAGGATATGCACAGTTTTGTAGTGCTTAGGGCATAGTTCCAAATTGCTCTCCAAATGGTTGTATCATTTCACTGCTCTACCAACAATGCTTTAGTCCCAGTTTTCCCAACATTTATCATTATATTTTATATTATCTTTATATATCATAATATATATTATCATTATATATTAATGATATATTTCTAATCATTATATATATTTCATATATATATATAATGATTATATATATAATGAATATATATAAGGATAAATGTTGGGAAATATATATATATATATATATATATATATATATATATATATATTTCCCAACATTTATCATTATCATTATCATTTGGAATGCAGGTCTATGCCAAGTTTCTGATTTTACTTTTCAGTTTTCCCAGCAATTTTGTCAAATACTGAGTTCTTGTTCCAGAAAATGACCTTTGGGGATTCATCAAATACTAGATTACTCTAGGCCATGTTTATTCTGTTGTGTATATCTAATCTATTCCACTGATCTACTACTCTATTTCTTAGACACTAACAAATGGTTTTGATGACTGTTGCTTTATAATAGTTTTAGGTGTGGTGTTGCTAAGCTACCCTTTTTGTATTTGTTTCCATTAATTCCCTTGACATTCTTGACCATTTGTTCCTCCAGATGAATTTTTATTTTGTCCTCGGTTATTTTAAATGGAATTTCTCTATTTCATGCTGCTGGGCTTTGTTAATAATATATAGAAATGAAATGTTTTCCTTCCCTTCCAAACTGTTGACTTTTTTTTTGCATACTTCTCATTTCCTTTCTTATTTTTTCTTCTGCCTCTCTTATTTGCTTTTTAAAGTCTTTTATGAGCACTTCCAAGAAGCCTCTCTAGGCTTGAGACCAATTTATCTCACTCTTTGAGATTTCTTCTGTGCACATTTTATCTTCATCTGAATTTGTGTTTTGGTTTGCCCTAAATTCTGCATCAAGGTTCTTTTCTGTTTCTTAATCATTTTCTTTCCTTTTCTTTTGGTATTTCCTCTTATTTATTGTATGGTTGAGCTCCACTTCTAGAGTAAAGGGGATACTGTCGCAAGCTTCTTGTGCAGCTCCAGGCCTTGTCTTTGAGCACAGGGATTTCTTGTGTTTGTTGGAGATAGCTTTCTTTTTTAGGAAACATCCTGGTTTCCCAGAGATTCCCTTCTGAGCTAGGATTAGAAGCTGCCCCACTGATTTACTGAGTCAGCTCTGAGAGTCCTAGTTACTGATTTTCTGCGATTAAGACCCTTTCATCTGTTTTTACCATAGTTTAACTGACCTGGGCTGAATACCCTTTTTACCTCAGTGAGAATTACCTTTCTTGAAGTTTTTCCAGTCTGTCTTGAGATGGAGAGTGGTTTCATTCTGTTAGACTCTGTTCAGAGGGTTGGTTGCATGAGGTTTTACATGAAGAAGATCTCCAGCAGCTGCCTGACTTTACACTTCCATCTTGGCTCAGTTCCCGGAAGTTCTGAAGGCACTAGGTCTAGTTCTTTTGATTATCAATATATATATAATTGTAGTACCTATTGTTTTTTGTTGTAGTAAATTAATACTGATATATACTGTATAATTTAATTGTACTCTAGCATATTTGAATTGTGTGTTTTTTTTTTTTTTTTTTTTTTGGTTGTTGTTGTTGGTAAAATTCTCTCTTTCAGCTGGGGATTTTGAAATTTGGCAATGATATTCCTATGCATTTTCCACATAGAATCTCTTTGAGGTTGTGATCAGTGGATTTTTTTTTTTTTCTATTTCTACTTTCCCCTCATGTTCTATCACTTCAGGACAATTTCATTTGATTATTTCTTGCATCATTGTGTTGAGGTTCTCTTTTCCATCACAGCTTTCAGGTAGTCCAATTATATTTTCTCTTCTTGATCTGTTCTCCAGTTCTGTTGTTTTTCATATTAGAAATTTCACATTCTGTTTAATTTTTTTTATTCTTTATATTTTGTTTTGTTATTTCTGGTTCTCTTATAGTTTCACTGGCTTCCCCTTGTCTAATTCTAAGTTTCAAAGACTTATTTCCTTCTTTAAGATTTGAGATCTCCTTTTTTTAATTGATTGATTTTATCATAAACTTCTTGTTTTTTCTAAGATGGTTCTTCTCTCCCCCACCCCCTCAGCTTTTCCTCAATCTTCCTCGTTTGATTTTTGAAGTTTTTTAAAAATTTTTCTTTAAATTATTTCTGAATAAGTACCCATTTAACATTATGCTTTGGAGTAGCAGAGTTTTAAAAACTTAATTATTTTCTTCTAAAGATGAATCCCTGTCTTTTCTATTCCCATAGTAAATGTCTATAGTTGGCTTCTTTCTTCTTTGCCTATTCCTTTTTTTTTTTTAATGAGAACTATTATTAGCATTAGCACCTATAATCCTGTGGTGTGTGTGTGTGTGTGTGTGTGTGTGTGTGTGTATGTGTGTGTGTGTGTGTGTGTGTGTGTGTGTGTAGGCTGGTGTTTTTAGCTTCACTTCAACTTTTTCTCTGATGAGGAACCCTAAATCAACTGCTCCTTCAAGTACCTACAGCCAGCAAAATCCCTCTCGCATTACTTCTGTACATACTGTAGTGTGTTGTTTCTTTGTCTCTTCAGGCATTATCTCAGCAGCACAGCTCTGTCTGGCATTCCTAAACAAGAGAGATTTCCTCAGTTTTCAAAAATTCAGACCCTTTACTTCCCAGTCTGTCTAAGAAATGAAAGTGCCTGTGGTTGTGACTGAGGGTTCCTTTAAATCAAGGTATCCCCAGGGCTTCCTGTTTGCTGTTTCTGTGGAATTTGGCTGGAGGTATTTATTTTTCACACCACTTAAACCTGGTTCTGGGTTTCTTTGGGTCTTCTCTGATTGTCCCAAAAGGATACCTGTTCTGCCCCAAGTCTTTGAATTTTGCTTTTTTATGTTTGTCCTGAGACACAATTTTATTCTGTTATTGGGGAAATTTTGAGAATTTGGTATTTTCTAATATACTTCCCTATCTTCCCAGTATTCTCTCCTATATTTTTATTCTTTTTATTTTATTTTTTTTTTTTTAGTTTCTTGATATTTCATGAAGTCATTTCATTCCAGTTCTCCAATTTTAAATTTTAGTTAATTGTCTTATTCCATGAGAATTTTGTATTTTTTTTTTTCATTTAGCCAATTCTACTTTTTTAAGAAGAGTTTTATTTTCCCTCAGTGAATTTTTGAATATTTATTTCAATTTGGTTAATTTTATTTTTTAAGTAGTTCCTTTCTTCAGTGGAGTTCTCATTCTCTCTCTCTCTCTCTCTCTCTCTCTCTCTCTCTCTCTCTCTCTCTCTCTCTCTCTCTCTCTCTCTCTCTCTCTCTGTCTCTGTCTGTCTGTCTCTCTCTCTCTCTCTCTCTCTCTCACTTTCTTTCTCTCTCTCTCTTTCTTACCATTTGACCACTTATTATTTTATGGTATGATTTTCTTTAGTACTTTTGTACCTTTTTAAAAACCAAACTGTGGACTCTTTTTTTTTTTTTTTGAATCATTTTGCTACCTTGGGCAAGCCATTTCACCTCTATAGGTTTCAGTTTTCTCATGTATAAAATTAAAGTATTGGACAAGATGATGTTTGAATACTCTTAATTACCTAATAAAATAAAGAGTTTCTAGACCAAGTATTTAGTGAATATTATAAACACTTAAAAGAAAAGGATTAACTATTTTTCCATATCAAATATAATCATGAATTTGAAAAAAAAATAGTTGTAATAAGAATATATTGGGACCCATTTTCTCTCAGATCATGTGTAGCTATTCTTTCCCTGCTGCAGCAGAACAGGATGGTTTTCAGTCATGTGTGACTCATATCTGAGAATATTCTAAATTACTGCTGAGCCACATTAGTTAAAAACTCAGTAGGCCTTTACAGTTTCTTGTCTCCACATTTTTCTGTGGCCTTTCCCACAAAGCCATTGCAATTCTGCTCATATAGCAGTGCAACTTAACCATATAATTTGTGTCAGTAGCCCTGGCAATATTTGCCAATTTTGTGTTTCTATTTCTTTGGTACAGAAAATTTAATTTTTTTTAATGTATTCTATGCCATTTTAGCAGTCTGTATAAACACATAGGAACTTTCTTAGTAAAATGTTTTTAAACATAAAAAGTTACAAAGCAAGTTAGTTATAGTGAAGAAAGAAAATGAATATTAAATACAAAATGATACACTATGGTACAATTTTACATGGAAATATTGAAATGTTAAAAATATTAGAGCAATTCAATATATGGACTCTATAGTTAAGACATGCTGCTTTAGCATTTTTTCAAATGCAGCAGTTCCCAGAACTATTATGGTACGGCAATGACAGAACTGATTATTGATAAAAGCAGAATCTATTAGAATGATCAAATTAAGGAAATTTCAAAGTTTAAGTGAAAGTTACTCAAGTATAACCTTTATGAAGGCTGCTATATGTTGTTTTGATGCTCAGCTATCAACCATCTTGACAAGTATGTATGTAGTGGTCAATTAAGTTATATCCTATTTAAATCATTCAATGCACATCATGATTATTCTTGGTTAGAAGGATTGCTTTCTATTTTAAAATAAAAGACTTTTTCCAACTCTATTTACATTATGCATTGGTTATCTCTAGCTCTCTTTGTCTCTGTGGCTCTGTCCCTGTCTCTTCCTTTACTTTCCATATGATACTTGAGTGGGAGCTAATTTGCTATTCAAGTAATATAAGAACTGGGGATTCTAGTTTACACTAAGTACAGAAAGCTTTACCTAGAAATGAATTTCTTCTACATGGTTGAGTTATAGAACAGGAAGCCGTGAAGGTCATCAGTCTCTTCCCTCTATCTCACCACATATCCTCCACCCAGCTTTCACCATCTTTCAGAATAACTGCTTTCATAGACAGAAATAATTCAATATCTAAATGTAACATGATGAAGTCACTTAGAAATTGAGAAAATCTGGTTCATAATTAACAATAGCCCGAGTGCATCAATATTTCCTGGAATACTCTTGTAGATTTGTTACAGCTTGGGAGCTAGAATTATTGTTTTTTGGCATAGGTAAATGGTGTCCCTAGTTGGATACCTTATTAACTGGTTAATACTATTTCCATTTTAAAAAAATGTTCTCACTAAAGATAAAAATAGAAAAATTAGTCAGCTTCCTTGAATTTTTTGAAATAGTATGTAGTAAGCCCTAGATTAAAAAGTAAACTAATTATATCCAATGATGAGGTGAAGCAGGAATAAAGGGAGATGGAGCTTAGGAATGAACACAAGATATACTTTGGCAACAAATGTCCATTCAGTGAAAGATATGGACTTTTTGTTTTTAAAAGTTCCTCAAACCCAAACCTCTTCCTTAAAATGAAAAGAAACATTTATATCATTTACGATGACAGACCACTTTCACTCCCCACCAAATAATCAAAAATGCATTTTTCTAAAAAGTTCAAATTTTGCTATGTAGGTTATTAAATAAAAAGGATAAGTATTAAATGTGATGAATATGGATTAAGATACACAATTTCTAATCAACACTGTGATGTTAAATCTCCATTCACAACCTTAATATTTATACTTAGACATACCTAGCTCTTATTTCTAAATTGAAGGATATTGTGACATTATCAGATTTTAAATTAGAAAATCAATCCAAGAGATATAGAATTATTTTTTGTAAAAATAAAAACTATTAGATTGAAAGAAGAAACGGTTTTGTAAATTGAATTAGTGAAGGGTAGAAGCAAAGTGTTTGGTTAGGGTTAGGTCATGAGCACACTGTCTAGTTTAATGTCTTACATAACAAGGTTGTTTTTTTTTTTTTTTTTTTTTACTCAGATCTTTTGAATTTTGTTTAGATCACTGTATTCAATCAAAAGATCTGTTAGTAGCTCAATAAAATCTAATTCCATAGGGTATATGAACTGTAAATTAGTGAGAAAGAAATGTCAATCTAACTCAGAAATTGAAAGATAAAACAAATATAGAAGTTCATTGTCAAATAGTTTTCAATGAATATCTTTGATGGTTTTGACTATACCTCCAAAATGAATTAGGTAATTAAAGCAAATCAAATAATAACATAGCTCACATTTATATCTCATTTTATAGGTAACATTTCCTTCATCAGGATAGTATATGCAATGTAGGAATTTATTACCATTTCACAGAAGAGGAAGAGGAGACTTGAAGGGTTAAGTGACTTACCCTTTATCCACTATCACATATTTTCTTACTACATTAAAATCATTGTGTTTTGACTTGGATTCCAACAAACTTTCTTCCATAAAATGCAGCTGTTTCAATGTGGCTTACAGGGAGGCAAGAATAGACATTTCTATTTACTTCTCCTCTTAACTGTTCTCCAAAGGAGACTTTAATTCCTGCTAAATGGAGGAAGAATTTGGAGCCAGAGGCTGGCCACTAAGTTTTCCTCAGAGAAGAAGAGTACTGCATCAGATTTATATTTTCTTCTCCCTTAAATAGCGTTCATCTAGGGAAGAAATAGATTTGTGCTAAGCTCCTAATCAAAATTCATTAGTAGGGAAAGGGGACCACAAGCTTTATTTTCATGGCTTGACAAACTACCAAATACAATCTCCACAATTAACACACATAAATTATAAGAAAGCTGACAAAAGAATAGATATCAGAGAAAGTATATGTCATGATATGTCAGATAATTCAGATGAAGGAGTTTTCTCATTAGGAACGAAATTTCTTAGCTCAAAAAGAGCAAGTGAGTGAGAGTCCCATATCTCACACAAAGGAAAACCTCTGAAGTTTTCAGTTAGGCAAATTGAGGATAGGGATATGATAAAGTGGATTAGATGCTTTCATGTCCGTTTATTTTACTGACTTTTTTCTTTTTCAGTGACATGAAGAGAGGTTGGTATCATGTAACTTCTCAAATTACAAGAAACAGAATAGTTAGGAGACCTAACCCAATCTTTTTTTTCCTGTTTTTGCCAGTTTTGTCCTGCTCCTTATCCAGGTGATGGATACTAAATTTCATTAAGAAGGAGAGTCTCATACTGATGGGCATTACACTGATTTTTTCAGTGTTTTAACTGTTAGGATAGTAATGTCATATGTTCAGAGCTAAAAAAAAGATCTGAAGTTAACATCAACCCAATCTTTTCATTTTAAAAGTGAGTAATATGTTTTTTCCTTGAATAATGTGATATTTTCTACCTTTGCCACATTGTCAGAGGTCCCTTCTCCTTTCTGGAATTTAGTTTTTCATCTGTAAAATATAATAATAAGGATGATACTGCGATTTCATTTGTATAAAGAATTTTCAGTTCAAACTGTGATGGACTTGGCTCTCTTTAACAATGAGGTGATTGAGGCCAATTCCAATAAACTTATAATAGAAAGTGCCATCTACATTCAGAGAGAGGTTTATGGGGGATTAAAATAGAAACAACATAGAATTTTCACCATTGTTGTTTGCTGGCTTTTTTTGTTTTTCTAAATTTTTCTGTGTTGATTTGATTTTTCTTGTGCAGCATCATAAATGTGGAAATATGTTTAGAAGAATTGTACATGTTTAACCTATATTGGATAATTCCAGGGTGAATGTGACACTTTGATCTACTCCCGAATAATATCAGAAGGCTTAGTTCCTTTGCATCTTCAGTTCAGAATATTGTTCTGAATTCAGGCAGTTTTTACAATCATATTGGTTGCTCATATTTGTTGTTGAATAGGCCCCAGCATCTGCTTTAATCTGTAACTACCCAAGGACCAATATGGCTTTTCAAGATAGGTGAGTTTACAAATCAAATTATTTCTTTGAGGTGGACTGGGAAGGCAGATCATCTTCCTTCCTCAAAGATAATCACTGAATAAATATGCATTTAATAATAGATCTCATTTACACAGAGTGAAGGCTACCTACAATATCTCCATTTGATTCATACAATAAAGTCTGTAAACTAGAAACTATAATGATTCCCATTTTATAGATGAAAACAATTGAGGCATAAAGAAACTATGTGATACAGCTATTATTTGAATCCTGATTTTCTCAACTTAAAATTTAGTGTTCTATCCCCTACATATTTTATTATATAATGCCTGGAATAATGAGTATAGAGAAACAATTGTTAATTGAATAATTTTCTATATCAGATTCTTCTTAATTCTAAAAGACTTCCTTGAATGAAAATATTTGCTAGATTCTATTAGACTATTAGGGGACCATTTAATGAATTATTGGTAAAAGAATACATATATTTCTCCTATTACCTAACTTATTACTGGGAAATTACTCAGGTAAAAGAGAAAAATACTGTCTATATATATTCAGAAAGTTCAGAAGAAGACTAAATTGTGGTAGAAAATAATACTTTTGAGTCAAAAAATAAAACATAAGCTATGTTATTAGTTTATGAGAATAATTTTTTCTATTTAATGAAAGTATAAAATGACTAAAATAGTTGGGCATGTTTCGGTACCACTTCCACATTTCTATGGCAACATTAACAACTAGTGCCATGAATATATGTCAATTTCTCTTTTTGTACTGTGCAAAAGGAGGATGCCAACATATTAATCATAAACATGTCCTGATCTGCTCGGTTTTTTTTTCTTTTATCAATAAAATAGCAACTGTGGGATTCTACAATGTTTGGAAAGCTATCCAGGGCAAAATATATGCTGCAATGTCTCAAAAATAGAAGCATATCATTTTATTACAGTATCTGTTATTTACTTCTTCTGAGAATATTTTATCTGGAAAAAAGTTATCAAATGTGTGCATGGTGCATATCATTCTCACTAATAGCTGAGTTGTATTAATCAACAAAAGTTTCATGCAAAAACTAGTATCCTGTATCAAGTCTTAGCATATTTTCAACCAAAGATATATCTTTCGTTGATGGCTTTCTCAGAATGTTCTGACTTTTGTATGAAATTAATATAACATTGTCCTTTACTTTTAATAATGTGTGATAATTCATGAGGCTGATGATCTACACTGGGCAAGCAAGCATGACTTGTCTTTTTTCAAAGGACATGCAATTTATTTCAAAGAAAAACTTAACTTACTGATTATAAGATTCCAGTTAGCAGAATCATACTTTCTCATTTAATACTGTCATTAGCGCAGAACAAAATGTTGAGCAGAATAAGAATTCAATCAATTTTTGCTGAATTAAAATGATATGTTTTGGAAGAAAGGGCCCATATAGTGGAATGTAGTGGAAAAATTGATTGATTGAGAACCTCTCTTCCAATCCTTCCCTTTATTGTCTCCTCTAGTTCTTTCTACTGAGATTGAGGGGAAAATGTAAAATGACAAAAACATGACTATATATTTATTCAATGAAATGCTCATTTGTGTATTTCTTTAGTATTTTCATTGCTGTAATACTTTTTTAAAATCACATTTCACCCTTTCAATTTCTTCATGGAGGGATTCCTTGGACATGTTTTATGCATTTTTACATTATTTTCCATTATCTAGAACACAAGTTCATAATTTTTATTTTGTGATGCCTTTTGAAAAACTTGTGAATCCTATCAATACTATCTCAGAATAATATTTTAATGCATAAAATCAAATATATAAAATTATAAAAGAAACTAATTATTTTAAAACAGTTATCCAGAAAAAAATAAGTTCATAAAACCTAGATAAAAAAAGCTTTGATCTATAAAATATTCTAATGTAAGGATGGGATCAAAGAGTAAATACATAGGATTAATAAAGATGATAAAAAATAAAAGAAAAAGGGACTTTCACCCAGATTGCTGGATAGATGCTCTCATATTTCTTGAGGTTATGTTATGTTCTTCTTAATTACCACAAATAACTCCCAATCTTGCACTTAATCTTCTTCATCAAATCCCCATCATGTAAATAACCTAGAAAACAAAGATTTATAAATATTTATTATAGATAAAGCTCAGGGCTATATGTATAGAGATCCCTGACCTCAAGACCTCAGAGTCTAATGGGGGAAATAGCATAAAAACAATATGTAAAACAGGCATCCTCCATTGGCCAAACCTCCAAGTAGAAACTCTATACAGTCCAGGGCAAACAGGTAGATGCCTACCTTACTGATGCCTAAACAAACAGGCAGTTTTCAGTGCTGGATCCACCAAGTTCTAGTGTTGTTCCAGGCAAGCAAATAGCCTCCAAAAGAAAGAAAAACCACAATGTGTTTCTGGGTAGAGAAACACAGAAACACCCCACTGGCCTTCAGCACATTCCAGACACCTGCACTAGAACAATAGATCTGCACTGAATAAAGCTGCCAGATGCCTATAGCCTCCTACACTGCCAGCCAATGCCACTCCATCCCCCTCAGTGCAGCAGTAAACATAAAAATTCTCCATGGGCTTCAGTGTAATATCAATATACCACCTGGTAAACAGCCACCACCTGCAGCCCTCAGGTCAAGAAGCCTGAAATCATGCTTCTTTCACCCTGCGAGTAGAGATCAAATTTAATGGAAAGGAATAAAAATCAAAAAAAGTTGAGCAAAAAACACCAAAAAAGGAATCCGAACATATTATGGTGAAAGGGAAGATCAAAACATAAACTTAGAAGAAAACTATATCAAAACACAAATGGGAAAACTCCAAAGAAAAAGAGTAAGTGAGTTCAAGCCCAGAAAGAACTCATAGAAGAGCTCAACAAAGGAATTTAAAATCAAAGAAGAGAGGCAGAAGAAAAAAATGGGGAAATAAAAGAGAGTTATGCAAGAGACTTATGAAAAAAGAGTCAAAATTTGAAAAAAGCAACTGTTTAAAAGTAGAATTGGCCAAATAGAAAATAAAGTGCAAAAACAAATTGAGGAAAACAAGTTAGAATTGGTGCAATGGAAGCTAATGACTCTGATGAAACATCAAGAATTAATCAAACATATTCAAGAGACTGAAACAATACAAGAAAATGTAGAATATCTCATGGAAGAAACAACAAATCTGGAAAATAGAGATTCAGGAGAAACAACATCTGAGTCATTGGACTACCTGAAAGGCATAGTAAAATGGAGGATTTGGTTAGCATCTTTTAGGAAATCATAAAGAAAAACTATCCTGATATCCTGGAACCAGAAAGAAAACAAGCATTGAAAAAATCCACCAATGACATCAGGAAAGAGATCCCAAAATAAAATTTCAAGGAACATAATAGTCAAATTCCAGAACTGTGGGATCAAGTTCAAGTGGCCAGAAAGAAATGATTCAAATATCAGGGAGCCACAATCAGTATTAGAGAGTACCAACAGCTGCAACATTTTAAGATCAGAGATCATAGAATGTGATATTCCAGAAGGTAAAGGAATTAGTACTACACCCAAGAATCATCTACCCAGTAAAATTAGACATGATACTCCAAGGGAAAAATGGACATTCAATAAAAGAGAAGAATTTCAATCTTTTCTAAAGGAGAAGACCAGAATTGAAGAACAAAACAATAATCTCTAATATCAAGACCCAAGACCCAAGTCTAAAAGACAAAAATGAAAAAGAAAGCAAGAGATTCAAAAAAGTTGAGTTGGTTTATATCCCTACTTAGGAAAATGATATTTGTAATTCTTAAAAATTGCACCATCAATAGTACAACTGGAAGAAATATGCATCAACAGAAGTTACAAATATAAGGTATATTTGATGGAATGACATACAATTAATTAGGGAATATTAAAGAGGAGTACACTGGGTGAAGAAAGAAGGGAGAAGTAGAATGACGTAAATTTTTTCACATGAAGATGGATGAATAGATATAAGGGGAGTAAGATGAGAGTGGATTTGAATCTTTCTCTCATTGTTTCAGAGGTAGAATAATATACACCATCAGTTGAATCCAGACATCTGCCTTACTGGGAAAAAAGTAGGAAGAGAGGAAATTAAGTAAAACTAGCTACATAGAACTGACAGAAGAGAGAATGGCCTGGGTGAAGTGGTAGACAAAAGTAAAAATACTATTGAGGAAGAAAAGAGTGACAGAAGAGAGAACAAGTGGAAAGATAGGACTGAAGAAAATACACAATTGGTATTTCTAACTATTAAATGTAACGAGATGAAATTTCCCATAAAAAAGAAATGGATAGTGGAGAGTATCAAAAACCATAATCCTGAAATATATTGTTTATCAGATATCTACTTTAAGAAGAAGATAAGGGGCTCAAGCAGAATCTATCATGTTCCAGGTGAAGTAATAAAAAATGCATTTATAGCAATCCTAATCTTAAACAGAGTAAAATCATGAAATCAAAAAAAGATATAATTAAAAGATATAAGGAAGAAAACTACAGCTATCTAAAAAGTATCATAAACATCACTATTGTTTAGAGAAATGTAAAGTAAAACAATTCCGAAATACCAGCTTATGCTTATGAGATTGGCTGACATGACAGGAAAAGATAATGGTAAATGTTGGATGGGAAGTGGGAAAACTGGGGCACTAATGCATTGCTGATGAAGTTATAAAATGAACAAACCATTTTGGAGAGCATTTTGGAACTATGCCCAAAGGGCTATAAAAACTGTGCTTACCCTTTCACCCAGCAGTATCATTACTGGGTCTGTATCTCAAGGAAATCATAAAGCAGGTAAAAGGACCCACATATGCAAAAATGTTGCTTTTTGTGAGAGCAAAGAATTGAAAAATAAGTGGATGTCTATCAATTGAGGAATGGCTAAACAAATTGTGGTACATGAATGTAATGGGATATTATTGTTCTATAAAAATGATGAACAAATTGACTTTAGAAAGACCTGGAAAGATTTACATGAACTGATGCTGAATGAAACAAGTAGAAGCAGAAATACATTGTACACAATTAACAGTAAGAATGTATGATAATCAATTATGAAAAACTTGGTTCTTCTCAGTAGTTCAGTGATCTAAAGCAGTCCCAAAAGACTTTGGACAAAAAAAGAACTAAGGAGACTGAATGAAAATCAATACATTCAATGTTCACTTCTTTTTTCTTTTTTTTTTTGCAATTTCCTCATGGTTTTTGTTTTGCTCTGATTTTTCTTTCCCAACATTATTCATAAAGCAATGTGTGTTAAAAATAAATGTAAAAAGTCAAAAAAGTACCATAAACAAGGAAGCAATATCAATAATAAACATATATGTGACAAGTGGGATAGTATCTAAATTCTTAAAAAAACTTTAGTGAATTATAGGTTCACACAAAATAGATCATTTGATTATATTAAGTTAAATACTAATAAAACCAATACATCCAACATTATCAGGAAAACAGAAAATTAGGAAATAATCTTAAAACCTAATGTCTCTGATAAAAGCTTCCTTTCCTAAATTTATAGAGACCTAATTCAAATTTATAAACATATAAGACATTCCCCAATTGATAAATGATTAAAGGATATTAAAAGGCATTTTTCAAATGAAAAAAAAATTTTTTTCTATAGGCATATGAAGAAGTGCTCTAAATCACCACTGATTAGAGAAATGCAAATTTAAACAACTGTAAGATAGCAACCTCCACACCTACTGGACAGAGACAGAGAGAAAGACAGACAGAGGGAGAGAGAATGATAAAAGTTGGAGAGGATGAGGGAAAATTAGGATGCTAGCAGACTATTGGTGGAATTGTAAACTAATCCAATCATTTTGGAGAACAATTTGGAATTATGTCCATAGCGCAACAAAATTGTGCATATGCTTTGACTATTTATCAATTGGAAAATGGCTTATTTTATTATCAGAGTCCTTGGATGTAAACTTTCCCCCCAGCTTATTGCTTCCCTTCTAATTTTGTCTTTTGTTTGTACAAAACCTTTTTAACTTAATATAATCAAACATCCATTTTTCATTCCATAATGTACTCTAGTTCTTTGGCCACAAATTTCTTCCTTCTCCACAAGTCTAGGAGGCAGACTATCCATTGTTCTTCCAATTAGTTTATGTCTAAATCAGTAACCCATTTCGACCTCACAGTGGTAAGATGTGTTATATGTGTCTACTTTCTGCCATACTAATTTCCAATTTTCCTAGAAATTTTTGTCAGATAGTAAGTTCTTATCCCAGAAGTTGGAATCTATGGGCTTATCAAACTCTATATTACTATAATCATTGACTGCTATGTTTTGTGAACCTAACCTAATCCACTGATCAACTACTCTATTTCTTTGCCACTATCAAGGGATTCATGACCTCTGCTTTATAATATAGTTTTAGGTCTGGTATATAGGTAAACTACCTTCATTTGCATTTTTCATCAATTCCTTTCAAATTTTTGACCTTTTGTTATTTCAGATGAATTTTTTTTTGTTTTGCTCTGTAAAATAATTTCTTGAGAGTTGTTTGGTATGGGACTGAATAAATGGATTAATTTAGGTAGAGTTGTCATTTCCTCAGTCTTTATTGGTATAAAAGAAATTCTCATAAATATCTTTACAGATAGCTTTCATTTTTCATCTCTTGTCATCCTTTCCATTTAATCCTTAAATGCTCTCAGAATAGTTTTAATTATTCAGGTCTCTTGCTAACTTTTCTCTAAATAGTTTTTCTCTTGCAGTTTGGCTCTATTGTGGAAGGTGATACTACTTATAATGTATCGTACATAATGTTGCATTGTACTTAATACAATTTTGCATATTTATATAATACATATTCTCAAGAATATTAGTGAATTTTAATATCTTCATATTTTATATTTTAAGCTGGTGTTACATTTAGCTATCATATCTTTCTGCTAGCAAGTTACCCAAGTTTTACTGACTAAGGGATTAAGTTCTTTTTTTTTAATAGCAATATTTTTAGCATTCATTAAATGTAAATATGAAAGCAATTATGTACAAACCACATGTCTAGAGAAATTTTGTAAGTAATCACAAAGGAAATGTTCTACCATTGAGGGAGACAAGGAAGGTTTCTTATACAAGGTAAGTTTTCTAGTTGAGACTTGGAAAAAAGTCACAGAAGCCAGAAGATAAACTTGAGAAAGGAGTGATTAGGCATATGCAACAGTCACTGAAAAAAAAAATAGGGAGTATGAAGCTGAATTTCATATATAAGGAAGAGCAAGTGGGTCAATGTCTCTGGTTTGAAGAGAATGTATGTACAAGAGACTTATAGGTATATATCTTATAACTGAAAATATGAAGTTTAATTGTGACAATACAAATCTTACAATTGGGGACGATCACAGAAATGATACATTCTACAAATATATTCTTTGTAAGGTACCCTATACAAACTAACTTAAAGCAATGGTAAATATTCTCAATGGAAATTCAGTCAGGTTGAAGCTTTTTATGAAAAACAAGAGAATGTATATACAAAAGACTAAAATATAAAATTATTAGTAAAATAGGAAGGGGCTCTGTTGGGAAAGGCTTTAAATGTTAAACACAATAGTTACTGTTTATCTTAATGTTAATTCTGTTTAGTGGATAGAGGAATTGTATGGTTAACTTAAAGTTAGAAAGTCATTTTGGCAGCTAAAGAGAGAGAATGGACTGGCATCTGGGTAGAATTGATGTAGGAACATAAAAGCTTGAGTGTGGTGAGGGCTGTCACTATGTGGTAGCAGGTTCAGGAGAGAGGAGGCATATAGGAAATATTTTTCAAAAATAAACTTAGTTTAAGACTTCCTTATGCTCTCTCTATCACAAATTAACCATCTTGGATTCAAATTATTTCCCTGTTCTTTAAATATAATATAGAAATCTTTGCTGATGTGTTAATGGAAACGATTAGACTATATACCTCTTTTTCTAGAAAATAGGTGTTTTGTAATAGTGACTGTCTAGAAATACTTAGTCCTGTTTTTGTTGTGTGAAGAGAAAGAAACTCCAATGGTGACACTTTGGGACCAGGTAAGCAGGAATAGGTAGGTAGTGATTAACACTTGAAAAAGCTATGATTGTGAGGTTTTTGCTTCAGTGCTTCTCAAATACTCATGTAGGCAACTGCCTAAGGCCATTGCTGACATTAAGTGTAACTGTGTTAAATTTTTAACTTGAAAATTTCCTGAAGATATATTGCACAGACCATGTAGGCATACATAAGATAGAAGTATACCAATTATTTGTGACCTTTTGAACTATTTGTAGACCTACATGTGTCACTTGGGAATGTTCTGGTGAAAATCACTAGATTTATCAGGAATAAATTATCTGACCACTCTGAACTCTTTTAGCTTCCCTGAAGGAAGAGTCTTGGTAATCCTATATTTTTTCCTTCTTCACTTGAAACAGAAGATAGCAACAGCTAGGTTTAAAAAGACTTCATACATACCTGTTACAGAGACATAGTCAAGGCTAGAATAGACAGTCATAAATAGTTTAAGGGATGGTAAGTTCCTTGGGGCAAAGAAATGCAGACTTTTTATGTTTAAAACATCCCAAAGAATCCAGGCCACATGTAAGACAGTATTTCATGAGTAAGGCTGTCTGTAAATCTTTATTGCCTTGCCTGCAGGGTCCCTTGTTTGGCCTTCTCATCATAGAGCTGACCTCTATGGTCCTTCGAAGTCAGCACTATAGGTTTGACATAGGAATTCCTTGTGGTTTATACTTCTTTTTCTACTGCCTTAATCTTCAGGCAGGGGGAAAACAAAAAAGGAAAGTGAATATATACCTATAACTTGCTTGAGGGCTTCTAATTTGGGAGGATTTACACCTAAGAAATAAAACATTTTCCCATTTTTGGACAACTTGCATATTTTTCTTCACTTTTTAAAAGACAGCATTTAGATATTCAATATGGCTGCTGCTATTCTTTCAGAGAATAATAGCTATGGAATTCCATTTCTGTTACTAAAGTTAGTAATGAAACTATATATAGAAGATCATAGAAAGTCAGTCAGCTAGTCACTCAACTAGTTACTGACATTTATTGAACTCTCAGATTACTTATCATTAGGTTTAGTGTGGAGGCTTGAATGAAAGATAAATAAGGAACTCACTCTTGTTCTGGTTGAAGTGCCAAAGTAGGACAGGAAATAGAACAGAAATATCTTGTGGCATATAATAACACATAAATACAAAAAAGTATCATTCCTCAATTGATAATGGTCAAAGGATATGAACAGACAATTTTCAGAGGATGAAATTAAGGCCTTCTAAAGTTATGTAAAAATGCTCTACATAACTATTGATTAGAGAAATGCAAATTAAAACAACTATGAAATACCACCTCACACTTCTCAGATTGGCTAAGATGACACAAAAAGATAATGATCAATGCTGAAAGAGATGTGGGAAAACGGGACACTAATGCATTGTTGGTGGAGTTATGAAATGACCCAACCATTCTGGAGAGCAATCTGGAATTATGCCTAAAGGGCTATAAAAACTGTGCATACCTTTTCACCCAGCAGGATCATTACTGGGTCTATATCCCAGGGAAATCATAAAGGAGGGAAAAGGACCCACATGTACAAAAATGTCTGCAGTAGCTCTTTTGGTGGTATCAAATAACTGGAAAATTAATAGATACCAATAAATTGGGAAATAGCTGAATAAGTTGTGGTGTATGAAAGTAATGGAATATTATTGTTCTATAACAAATGATGAAGAAGCTGATTTTAGAAAGGCCTGGAATGATTTACATGAACTGATGCAAAGCAAAACAAGCAAGAAGCAGGAATATATTGTACATGGTAACAACAAGAATGCGTGATGGTCAACTATAGAAAACTTGGTTCATCTCAGTGATTCAGTGATTCAAAGCAATCCCAATAGATTTTGGACAGAAAATGCCATCTTCATGCAGAAAAAGAACTAAGGACACTCAATGTAAATCAACACATGCTATGTTCACTTCTTTTTTCTGTTTTTTTTTTTTTTATCTCTCCTTGTTTTATTTTTTTCCTTTTGCTCTGATTTTTCTTTCCTGACATGATTCATAAAGCAATGAGTGTTAAAATAAACAAACAAATAAATACAATTTTAAAAATAAGTATTATTGTATGATATGATATAAATTGTGATGGGGAAATAATGTAAAGAGGCAAAGTAAAGTGGTACAAGATCATAGAAGGGTATGATTTCTCTAGCAAAAGAATTTTTTATACCTGTATGCCTCTCTATTTCATACTTTTTTAAAATAATTTTTTATTGATAGAATGCATGCCAGGGTAATTTTTTACAGCATTATACCTTGCATTCATTTCTGTTCTGATTTTTCCCCTCCCTCCCTCCACCCCTTCCCCCCAGATGGCAAGAGTCCTTTACATGTTGAATGGGTTGCAGTATATACTAGATACAATATATGTGTGCAGAACCAAACAGTTTTCTTGTTGCACAGGGAGAATTGAATTCAGAAGATATAAATAACCCGGGAGGAAAAACATAAATGCAAGAAGTTTATATTCATTTCCAGTGTTCTTTCTCTGGGTGCAGCTGCTTCTGTCCATCTTTGATCAATTAAGGCTCTCTTTATCAAAGAGGTCCACTTCCATCAGAATACATCCTCAAACAGTATCATTGTTGAGGTATATAATGATCTCCTGGTTCTGCTCATTTCACTCAGCATCAGTTCATGTAAGTCTTGCCAGTCCTCTCTGTATTCATCCTGCTGGTCGTTCCTTACAGAACAATAATATTCCATAACGTTCATATACCACAATTTACTCAACCATTCTCCAATTGATGGACATCCTTTCATTTTCCAGCTTCTAGCCACTACAAACAGGGCTGCCACAAACATTTTGGCACATACAGGTCCCTTTCCTTTCTTTAGTATCTCTTTGGGGTATAAGCCCAGTAGAAACACTGCTGGATCAAAGGGTATGCACAGCTTGATAACTTTTTGCGCATAGTTCCAAATTGCTCTCCAGAATGGTTGGATGTGTTCACAATTCCACCAACAATGTATCAGTGTCCCTGTTTTCCCACATCCCCTCCAACATTCCGCATTATCTTTCCCTGTCATTGTAGCCAATCTGACAGGTGTGTAGTGGTATCTCAGAGTTGTCTTAATTTGCATTTCTCTGATTAATAATGATTTGGAGCATATTTTCATATGTCTATAAATAGTTTCAATTTCTTCGTCTGAGAATTGTCTGTTCATATCCTTTGACCATTTATCAATTGGAGAATGGTTTGATTTCTTATAGATTAGGGTCAGTTCTCTATATATTTTGGAAATGAGGCCTTTATCAGAACCTTTGATTGTAAAAATGTTTTCCCAGTTTATTGTTTCCCTTCTAATCTTGTTTGCATTTGTTTTGTTTATACAAAAACTTTTCAATTTGATATAATCAAAATTTTCTATGTTGTGGTCAATAGTGATCTCTAGTTCTTCTTTGGTCATAAATTCCTCCCTCTTCCACAGGTCTGACAGGTAAACTATCCTATGCTCTTCCAATTTACTTATAATCTCATTCTTTATGCCTAGGTCATGAACCCATTTTGACCTTATCTTGGTGTACGGTGTTAAGTGTGGGTCAATGCCTAGTTTCTGCCATACTGATTTCCAATTTTCCCAGCAATTTTTGTCAAATAATGCATTCTTATCCCAGAAACTGGTGTCTTTGGGTTTGTCAAACACTATATTATTAAAGTTATTGGCTGTTTTGTCCTTTGAACCTAACTTATTCCATTGATCAACTAGTCTATTTCTTAGCCAATACCAGATGGTTTTAGTAACTGCTGCTTTATAATATAATTTTAGATCTGGTACAGCTAGGCCACCTTCATTTGATTTTTTTTTCATTAATTCCCTTGAAATTCTTGACCTTTTGTTTTTCCATATGAACTTTGTTGTTATTTTTTCTAATTCATCAAAGTAGTTTTTTGGGAGTCTGATTGGTATAGCGCTAAATAAGTAGATTATTTAGGTAGTATTGTCATCTTTATTATATTTGCTCACCCAATCCAAGAGCATTTATTATTTTTCCAGTTGGTTAGATCAGACTTAATTTGTGTGGAAAGTGTTTTGTAGTTTTGCTCATAAAGTTTCTGATTTTCCCTTGGCAGATAGATTCCTAAATATTTTATACAATCAGTAGTTACTTTAAATGGAATTTCTTTTTGTATCTCTAACTGTTGGGTTTTGTTAGTGATATATAAGAATGCTGATGACTTATGTGGGTTTATTTTATATCCTGCAACTTTGCTGAAGGTGTAGATTGGTAGAATCTCTGGGGTTTTCTAAGTATACCATCATATCATCAGCAAAGAGTGATAATTTGGTTTCCTCATTGCCTATTCTTATTCCTTTAATCTCTTTCTCAACTCTTATTGCCAAAGCTAGCATTTCTAATACAATATTAAATAGTAACGGTGATAGTGGGCAACCTTGTTTTACTCCTGATCTTCTTGGGAATGGTTGCAGTTTGTCCCCGTTACATATAATGCTTACTGCTGGTTTTAAATAGATGCTACTGATTATTTTAAGGAAAAGTCCATTTATTCCTATACTCTCAAGAGTTTTTAATAGGAATGGATGTTGGATTTTATCAAATGCTTTTTCTGCATCTATTGAGATGATCATATATTTTTTGTTAATTTGATTATTAATATGGCCAATTATATTGACAATTTTCCTAATATTGAACCAGCCCTGCATTCCTGGTATAAATCCTACTTGATCATGATGTATTATCCTGGGGATGATTTTTTGTAGTCTTTTTGCTAATATCTTATTTAAGATTTTAGCATCAATATTCATTAGGGAGATTGGTCTATAATTTTCTTTCTCTGTTTTCAACCTACCTGGTTTAGGTATCAGTACCATGTCTGTGTCATAAAAGGAGTTTGGTAGGACTCCTTCATTCCCTATTTTTTCAAATAGTTTATAAAGCATTGGGGCTAATTGTTCTTTGAATGTTTGGTAGAATTCACATGTAAATCCATCTGGTCCCGGGGATTTTTTTTTAGGGAGTTGATTAATAGCTTGTTCTATTTCTTTTTCTGAAATGGGACTATTTAAGCAATTTACTTCCTCCTCTGATAATCTGGGAAGCCTATATTTTTGGAAGTAGTCATCCATTTCACTTAGGTTATCAAATTTATTGGCATAAAGTTGGGCAAAGTAACCCCTTATTATTTCTTTAATTTCCTCTTCATCAGTGGTAAGTTCTCCTTTTTCATTTTTAAGACTGCCAATTTGATTTCCCTTTCTCCTTTTTCTAATCAGATTTACCAAAGGTTTATCAATTTTATTGGTTTTTTCATAAAACCAACTCTTAGTTTTATTTATTAGTTCAATAGTTTTTTTACTTTCTACATTATTAATTTCTCCTTTTAATTTTAGAATTTCAAGTTTAGTAATTGATTGGGGGTTTTTAATTTGGTCTTTTTCTAACTTTTTAAGTTCCAGGCCCAATTCATTGATCTTCTCTTTTTCTATTTTATTCAAGTAAGCCTCTAAGGATATAAAATTTCCCCTTATTACTGCTTTGGCTGCATCCCATAAATTTTGATATGATGTCTCATTGTTGTCATTATCTTGAGTGAAATTATTAATTGTGTCTATAATTTGCTGTTTCACCCAATCATTCTTTAAGATGAGATTATTTAGTTTCCAATTACTTTTTGGTCTATTTACACCTAACTTTTTGTTAAATGTAGTTTTTATTGCGTTGTGATCTGAAAAAAAAGCATTTACTATTTCTGCCTTCCTGCATTTAATTTTGAGGTCTTTATGTCCTAATATATGGTCAATTTTTGTGCAGGTTCCATGAACTGCTGAGAAGAAAGTATACTCCTTTCTGTCACCATTCAGTTTTCTCCAGAGATCTATCATACCTAATTTTTCTAATATTCTATTTACCTCTTTAATTTCTTTCTTATTTGTTTTGTGATTTGATTTATCTAAATCTGAGAGTGCAAGATTGAGATCTCCCACTATTATAGTTTTGCTGTCTATTTCTTCTCGCAACTCTCTTAGCTTCTCTTTAAGGAAGTTAGATGCAATACCACTTGGTGCATATATGTTTAATACTGATATTGCTTCATTCTCTATAGTACCCTTAAGCAAGATATAGTTTCCTTCCTTATCTCTTTTAATTAGATCAATCTTTGCTTTTGCTTGATCTGAGATAAGGATGGCTACCCCTGCTTTTTTGACTTCACCTGAAGCATAATAGATTCTGCTCCAGCCTTTAACCTTTAGTCTATATGTATCTCCCTGTTTTAAATGTGTTTCCTGTAAACAACAGATTGTAGGGTTCTGACTTTTGATCCAGTCTGCTATCCGCCTCCTCTTTATGGGAGAGGTCATCCCATTCACATTTGCGGTTAAAATAACCAATTCTGCATTTCCTGCCATCCTAATATCCCCAGATTATACTTTTCTTTTTCCCGCCCTCCTTCCCTTCTTCCCTATTGATCCCACTAACGTCGCACAGCTCTCCCTCTTTAGTATCCCTCCCTCCTCCCTTGGAATCCCTTCCCCTTTCTTGTACCCTTCCCTTATTACTCTTTTTCCTTCGCCCTTTTCCTCTCCCACTTTTTAATGAAGTGAGAGAAGAATCTGTGTAAAACAAATATGTCAATTGTTTCCTCTTTGAGCCAACTCTGATGAGAGTAGGATTCACACAATGTTCCTCCCCCTCTCTAAGTTCCCTCATATATGATAGGTTTCTCTGCCTCATTGTCGCATGTAGTTTCCCTCTTTTTATCTCCCTTCTTCCCTTTTTCTGGCACTATCCCCTTTCCATTTCTACTTCCCTTTTTTATGTTATATCGGTAAAATCAAATTATACATATGATTTTTATGTATATTCACAACTGAAACATAGTTTAATGAAGGAAATTTTAAGCTTTTGAATTAAACATCTCTGGTAGGAGCCCAGTTATCTTTGAAATAGCCATAAAAGGGACTGCTTCTCTAAATATGAATCCTTCCAGACCTGCTTGACAGGCACCATAGCCACATGTGTTCTCTATAAATGCTTCTTTCCATTTTGGGATTCTGTGTGTGCATGCTCTTGAGAGTTTCCAGAGGAATGTCACATTAGCATCAACTGAAGAAACTGGAGATTTTTTAGCCTGGATGAGACAAAACTGGGTGTAAGGGATGCTAGTTATTTTCAAGCATTTGAGAGGCTGTCAAGTGGATGATGGATTGTTCAATTTGGCACTAAAAGAAAGAATAAATAGGAACAGGTGATAAAAAAAGAAATTTTATGTTTGATAAAAGGAAAAAAAAACGTTATTAACAGTTACATTTGTCCAAAATAAAAATCATCAGGAAGTGGGAAGATCCTCCTCTTTGAAGGCCTTCAAATGAAGGTTAGAAGATGACTTGTTCATTGTGTTACAATAGTTTGTGCTTGTCCTTTTATTTGTGATTTGGACAAAGTGATATATCTTTCACCTCTCAGATTCAGTAATTCTTGTCCATGACACAGTGTTTTTGTGGGACAGTATACCCCAAGTATACAAAGATATTTTATTGTTTCTGTTCTGACTTTGATAGCTCAGTAAATACTTTTTCTTTGAACTGATCATATCCTCTGACTGACCAAAAATATCAGCCCTGATTTGATCCTTGAAATAAATAGCCACAATGCCCATCACACTATGTTTAGTCCACATAAAAACTAGAGTAAAGGTCACCAGTTAGTTAACTAAAACTCTGATGACACATGCAGAAAGTAAGTGGGTCAAATGAAATGTTGACCTCCATACTGTGGGGGGGGGGGGAACAAAAACTTTTCTAAGTATAATAATTTATTTAATAATTTTTAAATCATAAAATTTAGGAAATAACTTTCCTGAGGTTACTGATATTGCCATGGTATTCAGTACCTGAAACATAGTTTAATGAAGGAAATTTTAAGCTTTTGAATTAAACATCTCTGGTAGGAGCCCAGTTATCTTTGAAATAGCCATAAAAGGGACTGCTTCTCTAAATATGAATCCTTCCAGACCTGCTTGACAGACAACAGTTGCCTCTTATTTGAGGTTGGTGGCACAAATGTCAAACATTTCTGTGAATACCTTCTCTGCAGTTTGCTCAGGGGAATGCTTCCCTGAAGAGACTCCTGCAAACCTAGAGAAAAGTATCTCCCATATAAAAACCTTATTGGAACAATTCAAACAAACAACCCATTAAAAGGATGCTTTGATTCCTTTCACTTGAGTCAAAAGGCAACTAGTGTCAAAAGGCATGTTAATCAGGAAGTTATGATTCTCAGGTTTCTACAAGAAATAGAGCAAAGTCCCTCACATTTTTAAGTTCTCCAATTCCCAGGGCCTTCCATCTATTCCATATGTATCCTTAATGGACCCAATTATTTCCATTTCCCCTACTCTAGAATTTGAGCTTCCTAAAAGCAAGGATTATTTAGTCTTACTTTCTGTCAATAAGGTTTCATAAATATAAAGTGTTTAATAATTTACTATTAGTTAATTGATTAACTTCTTTTCTGTGGAGTAAGAACATTTATGGACTAGTTATATGAATTGTAATAGACCTACTTCCCATCACAGCCTAATTGAAACAGAAAAAGCATGTACTTTAAAGTAGCCATGTTAGTACTGTTAGTAGGGTGGGGAAGAGAAATGAATACATATTTATGAAGTTCCTACTAGGTGTCATACAAAGTGGTAAATATATTCCAAAATTTTCCATTTGATCTTTCTAATAACTTCTTGGTGTGATTAGTATCCTCATTTTAGAATTGAGGCAATGCTGCAGAATGTTATTAAGAGATTACATGTCTGAGGCCAGATTTAAACTCAGATCCTCCTGATTACAGATTCAGCCCTGAATCAACTGTACCATATATTTGCCAACTATTAGCTACTTGATCATTACCTGAATGGTATAGTAGATAGGGTGGAGCCTGGAAATTCTGGGTTTAATTTTGCTTTGAAAACTCATTACTGTATAATCTCATTATTATATAAATTTCATTTAACCACTTTCAGCCTAAATTTCTTCAGCTAGGAAACAGGTATTTTTATACCTCTTCACAACAGATTGTATGGTTCAAATGAAATAATGAACATGAAACTTTTTGTAATCCTTATTTATGAAAGGGATTGGTTGGATCTGCAATTTATGGTATAGAGAATGTCCAGATGAGAAAACTCTCTCCTTTGAGCAGATTAGTGTTTATTTGCAACTAATAATTTAAGGAATCGTCTAGTGCTTGCTAAACTTTTCCATTTGCAACACCTTTTCACCAAAGAAATTTTTTTTTACAGAAATCCAGATATATAAGTATGTAAAGTAGGTGCATAGATCAAACATTTACAGATAATAAATTATAATTTTGTGATCCCCCCACCTTCAGTTAGGAGACTGCATTTCAGGATGTGATCCACAATTTAAGAAGCTAGGCTTTAGAGGTCTAAAATATTGAATGATGAGTCCAGCATCATACAGCCTGTGGATCAGACTTGGAATATGAAGCTAGATCTTCTTGGTTCTTAGTTTGTGTTTTAATGTTTTACACAAAGTTAAAATGTGTAAAACATTATATAAATAGCTCAGACTTCAGAAGATACTATAGATCTAAAATGGCATAGTTAGGGCATACTTTTTAAGGTAGTTCAATAATTGTCTCTCCTAGATCTGTCTTCTAGTTGATTTTTTAAAAATGTATTTTACATTTTCCTCTATTTTTTTCATTTGGGGGGTTTTATTCTAATTCTTGAAGTCTCATTGAGTCATTCACTTCCATTTGTTCAATTCTAATTTTTTTTGTGAATTATTTTATCCAGTTAGGTTTTTAAATCTCCTTTTGCATTTTGCCAATTGAACTTTTAAATTAGGTTTTTGTTAAGTGGATTTTTTTTTTTCATTTCACAAATTATGTTTTTCAATGAATAGGTTTCTTTTTCAAATCTATTTTGTAAGGTGTTATTTGCTTTTTCCT
Source organism: Antechinus flavipes (assembly GCF_016432865.1). Classification (NCBI taxonomy): domain Eukaryota; kingdom Metazoa; phylum Chordata; class Mammalia; order Dasyuromorphia; family Dasyuridae; genus Antechinus; species Antechinus flavipes. The sequence continues at coordinate 476,950,257 of NC_067398.1, read as the reverse complement.
TTCCATCAAATTAAATTTGTAAGGAGTTATATGATTTTTCCAATTCACTAAATTTATTTTAAGGAGTTTTCTTCAGATAATTTTTGTATTTCTTTTTCCAAACTCTCTTGTAAAAGTTTCATTTCTTTTCCCAATTTTTCTTTTCTCTTTTAAGATCCTTTTTGAATTTTTCCAGGAAAGTCTTGTGAGATAGGGATCAATTCATATCACCCTTTGGGGCTTCATCTGTAGACCATTTGCCTTTAGCATCCTCAGAGGTCTGTTCTCTTTCTCCATAAAAAACTATCTATGGTCTGTGCTCTTTGTGCTTTTTTGATCATTTTTAAAAGTTGAGGTCTGCTGTTAGGGCAAAAGGGAGATTATCCCAAACTCCCTCAGTGGCACAGTGGCTTTATGCTGCCCTAGACCAGCACTGCTGACTTCGTTTCCAATAATACACCAAGGTTGAGAACAGATATGCTAATTTTCCAGAGGTTTATCATGTATAAGAAGCACTTGATCTATACTACTTGGACCCATGGGTAGAAGTAGGAGCAGAAGAAGGATGTCTTTACAGAGAAGATTTTGGTTTAATATAAAAGAAAAATAGAATATAGAAGCTTAATTCCACCTCAGAAAAAGTAATTGAATAAGCCATTAATGAACTCCCTAGGAAGAAATCCTCAGAACCATATGGGTTCATAAGTGAATTCTACCAAACATTTAAAAAACAATTAGTTCCAATACTATGTAAACTATTTGGGAAAATAGGCAAAGAAGAATTTTCACCAGACTCATTATAGACCCAAATATAATACTTATATCTACACCAGGAAGAGCTAAAAGAGAGAAAGGAAATTATAAACTGATTTCTCTAATTAATATTGATGCAATAATTTTAAATAAAATATAGTAAGATGATTAGAGCAATATATACTAAATACTAGAAAGAATGGATAAAATATTGGATCTGGAGTCAGGAAAACTTTAGTTCATACTTGACCCCTGATGCTTACTAGCTTTGTGACTCTTAAAGAGTCATTTGAATTCTGACTGCCTCCGTTTTCTCATTTGTTAAGCCCCTACTTACTCATGTTTCATTCTGACAATAAAACAAGATATTTGAAACTTCTTTGCAAAGCTTAAAGTTCAAGATAAAAGCTTTTTATTAAGTAACTTATCTTTCTTACACATATAGATTGTACCTTTCAATGCTCCAGAGCAGGACTTTTTAAACTTTTTCTATTTCTGATCCCTTTTCACCTGGGAAATATTTACGTAATTGTGGGCATATGAGTATATAAAATAGGTATATAAATAAAATATTTATTGATAGTAAATCATAATTTCACAATTCCACTTTCAGATATGAGACCCTATGTGAGGTCAAAACCGACAATTTAAGAAGATGGATTCTAGACAGCTTTCTGTGACTATATATTACAAATAAATTATTAATGTGTATCGGGGAATGGATTCCCTAAATCCAAAGTTTCCTATCCTGATTAAAAACAGACAAAAAATTGGGTCTTGTGCAAATACAGATTTTCATTCAATTAGATGTTACCTATTATTTTAACCTGTTGAGAACTTTTTGAGTTCTGATTTTATACGGTGAGTTGTCTGTCCCATCTAGTTTTGTTTCTGCTGAAAAAAAAATTGTTGTACCTGATCTATGTCTTCATTCAAGAGATATTTTTAAATTTGGATATCACAGATCCAAAAGCAGATTATGTGAGATCTCATGGACTTCATCATACCTCTAGTCCCCAGATCCATCTTTTTCAGCCCTCAGTTAGATGATCTTGCCTTCTGCTCTACTAAGGAAATGAATAACTTAAAATTTCCCCTAATTCTCCTTTCTTCATAGTGCAAAATCCTTTTGATTGCCCTTTTCATTTGTTTGATCTCAAACCAATCCCCTGTCTCCTTTCTTTGATTACCTTTCACTTGTTCCAGTGATTCTCTTTATCTCGAGCCTCCCTCAGAATCTTTCCTCATCTTTAGTTCCCTCATATTTCACTTCAATTGCTCCCTACCCAATGACTTCTTACTCCTCTCTTCAATATTCTCATGTAATCCACTTTTTATAAAACTCAACTTTGACTCTATCAACCACTCAAGCCAAAGTGTAAACTACAATTTATAAACCACTTTGTGATGGCTCTGAGATATTTATTTCAAGTACTGTTAGATATATTTCTCATATGACAAAAATTAAATTCAGTGAAATAGAGTTCCTTGTCAAATCAAATGGATAACATGGAATCTTCAAGCTATATTTACCTAGAATAATTATATTTTTAAGGTATTAACTTCACATTTTCCAAAGTACGAGAAAGCAGTAGCTCTTCCTTTTTTATGATTTTTCTTTACTCTCAACTATTTACAATTTGATTAGGTTGAAAAAATTTTCCATTGCATAACTTAATTGT